>NC_084569.2:28719958-28807458 GCF_033978685.3 Nerophis lumbriciformis
AGAGGAAAAGAACCATCCGGATTGTTATAGGCGCAAAGTTGAAAAGCCAGCATCTGTGATGGTATGGGGGTGTATTAGTACCCAAAGGCATGGGTAACTTACACGTCTGTGAAGGCGCCATTAATGCTGAAAGGTACATACAGGTTTTGGAGCAACATATGTTGCCATCCAAGCAACGTTATCATGGACGCCCCTGCTTATTTCAGCAAGACAATGCCAAGCCACGTGTTACATAAACATGGCTTCATAGTAAAAGAGTGCCGGTACTAGACTGGCCTGCCTGTAGTCCAGACCTGTCTCCCATTGAAAATGTGTGACGCATTTTGAAGCCTAAAATACCACAACGGAGACCCACGGACTGTTGAACAACTTAAGCTGTACATCAAGCAAGAATGGGAAAGAATTCCACCTGAGAAGCTTCAAAAATGTGTCTCCTCAGTTCCCAAACGTTTACTGAGTGTTGTTAAAAGGAAAAGCCATGTAACACAGTGGTGAACATGCCCTTTCCCAACTACTTTGATACGTGTTGCAGCCATGAAATTCTAAGTTAATTATTATTTGCAAAAAAAAAAGTTTGAGTTTGAACATCAAATATCTTGTCTTTGTAGTGCATTCAATTGAATATGGGTTGAAAATGATTTGCAAATCATTGTATTCCGTTTATATTTACATCTAACACAATTTCCCAACTCATATGGAAACGGGGTTTGTACGTGCAATGTGAATTTTCTGTTGCCCGAAAGTGAATAATACGGGAAGCGGATACGTACGTAACCCGAGGTACCATCGTATCAACAATGAAAATATCCCATCTGACCCATCTGATAATCAAATGAGCACAAATGAATATGAATCTTTCTAGGTGCCCCCTAGAAAATACAACTAAAATAGCCTCTGGCTGCCTTCGATTGGCACTTTCTTATAGTTAATTGGACCAGCTGCTCGTTATTGTGGTTAGCAGTGAGCCGCTAATAGTATGTATTTCAGCAGTTGTGTTAATGCAACACCACCGATTTTCTTAAAAAGTAAAAGTTCGGCTGGGATACCGATCCCATTCTTTGTACAAATATATCTAATGTGTCTGCCGAGGTTTAAAAAGTTGTGTTTTTCAAATAATAACTTCTCAAACCATACTAAAAATATAAACAAAGTTGAGTTAATTAACAAATAAACAATACTAACTGATGACTTAATGATGTTGAAAAATTACAACAACAATAATAAACACTTAAATTAAATTAATTTAATTAAAAAAATAAATAATACTAACTTATGAATGATTGAATTTGGAAAAAAAAAGATAAACATTTAATTATGTAAATAACATTAATATTTTGGACAAAATTGTATTATTATTATTTATATTATTACTTTCATTCTATTTTTTACAAGTGAAAATGTAGCAAAACAAATCGGTATGAAATGAGAAAAAGCTGAAAAATTCTAATTAATAATAATATAAGTCACCTCTAATACAAAACTGAAACAATATCTGTTTTTAGCATTATTTTAATTTAAAAAAAAAAATGTATACGGCCGCCGCATACTTTTGACTTTTCAGTGTCAACCCTTGGTGGAGAAAGTTTGGACCCCCCTGAACTAAAGTATCCAAAGTATGGATATTTTCTTGTGAGGATGGATATTAGAGCATAGAGATCTGGTATCAACCGTATCGACATTCATTCGTCATTTAATCCACCCCGAGAAGTGAGAGAGAACATGAAACATGTGACCTGCTGCACGCGGACATTAACACCTGCAGACCAGCAAGAAGGGAATGAAGGTCAGAAGAAGAGAGGCGGCGAGGCTGGCTGACGGCCCGCAAGCTTGGCATACCCCAGCCTGGTAACCATGGCAACAGTTGATGGACATGATGGGATGGGCATACCAACGCCTTATCCTTTTAATTTGCTGTTGGTTCCCGCTCTTAATTGTACCTTTTACTTGAATAACTTCCTGCTTTTATCATTGTAGTGATGTTCTTTTCCAGTCTCACTGATGTTATTTAAAATACTCATCTTCTTAAAAATGGATTATTAAATGTATCTCATGTTCAGCTACGGTAGTGACATTCTACCTATTGTTGTTGTCTCAAAATAAACTGACATTTCAGACTTTTTTCTATTCTGAGTCTTAAAAATACACACATGATACACGTTATGTGTTAGGCCTTCTCATATTTAATTGTGTACAGATTCCAGAGCCCAAGATGAATATTTTGTTACTAGCATACAATTAGCCAATACATGACATTCAACCACATGGGTAATAGGACTGACATATGGAATATACATAAGAATACACAAGTGATTTTTTTTTTTACCCTAATGACCTGCATAGAATAGCATAAACATTGAAGTAACATGACTGAAATATTATGTAATATACATTTTAAAAAATGAGTTAATTTTTGGCCTTGAGGGAATCAACTTTTTTTAAATGACAAAAAATACAAATGTAGGTAACATGACTGAAATATTATGGAATAAACATTATTACAATGTGGTAACTTTTGGCCTTTATGGGCTGCAGAGAATCAACAATTTTACTAGTTTTTTAGAATAACACTAAAATAATTTAGGTAATGATAGACTCTACATATCTATCATATATATTATATATATATGTATATATATATATATATTTATATATATATAGTATGTATAGTATATACTATATCATACATATATATATAGTATATACTATATAATATATATATATACATATATATATATATATATCATATATAGTATAAACTATAGTATATACTATATATATATATATATATATATATATATATATATATATATATATATATATATATAATCATGGAAGATACTGAAGTATGAACAAGTGAACGTTTGGCCTGCAGAGGATTAACCATTTTATAAATGAGTGAACTTTTGGCCTTTATGGCTTGCAGGAGATGAACCTTTTAAATTTTATATATATATATATATATATATATATATATATATATATATATATATATATATATATATATATATATATCTGAGTAGCAGGACAGAAATATCATGGAAAATACACACATACAAAGAAGTTAACTTTTAATCTTAATGGTCTGTACATTAAGTATATATATATATATATATACTTACTTATATATATATATATATATATATATATATATATATATATATATATATATATATATATATATATATATATATATATATATATATATATATATATATATATATGTACTACGGTATCGAGCACTATTTTTTGGATAACCTTATTAAGACATATATATATATATATATATATATATATATATATATATATATATATATCTACACAAACATATATGATTATACATATATATATATATATATATATATCTACACAAACATATATGATTATACATATATATATATATATATATATATCTACACAAACATATATGATTATACATATATATATATATATATATATATATATACAGATATATAAATGTACATATATGTATATATGTATATATATCAGTGACGTGCGGTGAGGTTGATGGCTGATGAGGCACTGACTTCATCACAGTCAGATTTACAAACATATGAACCCTAAAGAGTATCTTATTCACCATTTGATTGGCAGCAGTTAACGGGTTATGTTTAAAAGCTCATACCAGCATTCTTCCCTGCTTGGCACTCAGCATCAAGGGTTGGAATTGGGGGTTAAATCACCAAAAATGATTCCCGGGCGCGGCGCCGCTGCTGCCCACTGCTCCCATCACCTCCCAGGGGGTGATCAAGGGATGGGTCAAATGCAGAGGACAAATTTCACCACACCTAGTGTGTGTGTGACAATCATTGGTACTTTAACTTAACTTTAACTTTACACATACAAACTGTAGCACACAAAAAAGCACATTTAATAAAAAAACGTTATTATGGTCTTACCTTTACTTATAAATGCGCCGCTGTTGTGCTGGATAATTGAACCCCCTGATTGGAGTGTTATATCAACTAAAGCCCTCACTTAAACTTTCCACGTGCAAGATTGAATCTATTTAAAAAAGTGTAACCGAGGGTTTATAAATGTCGCCTATACTGTATGAAACTACAAAATAACAAACACGGAGGCTCCAGTTTACACGAGGACCACGTTATTTACCTTCTTTCAGAAACTTCCGCTCCACTCCAACGTGTCAAAATTCCGCTCTTAGCGCCTTCAAAATAGAGCTCAAGGCATATACTGTATAACAGCGCATAACAGGAACTTAACATCACAAAGAGGAAAGCCCATAAAAATAGGTTACAAAAGTTATTTAATAAGAAGCCAAAAAGTGCAAAAACAATAATGTTCATGTTGGAGGAGTTGTGAATTAGGCAAACCTGCAGTCTGCAGGCGTACCTAATGTTGTGGCCCTGCAGTCATTCACAACTCCTCCAACACGAACATTATTGTTTTTGCCTTTTTTGGCTTCTTATGAAATAACTTTTTTAAATAGATTCAATCTTGCACATGGAAAGTTTAAGTGTGGGCTTTAGTTGATATAACACTCCCGTCAGGGGTTGCCGTGCATTCTACAGCGGGGGTGCAGGAGGCGAGCCTCAGCCAGTGCGTCTTTTGCAGCCATTTTATGATTGCTCAGCACAAGAAATACGTTACACACATACAGTTGTTGACAAAATACGCTGTACATTATATA
This sequence comes from Nerophis lumbriciformis, assembly GCF_033978685.3. NCBI lineage: Eukaryota > Metazoa > Chordata > Actinopteri > Syngnathiformes > Syngnathidae > Nerophis > Nerophis lumbriciformis. The sequence goes on from NC_084569.2 coordinate 28,724,628, forward strand.
CCTCAGCTAACTAAACTATGGAAATGTATAATATAATTCATATAGCAATACGGTCTCACTGCACAGCAGGCCAGCAGTTAGCCGAGTCCGTCCATGTTGAGGCACTGAGTGACGTGCCTCGACTGGCTGCTGATCACCGCACCGTCTCTTCTCAGTATTTGAACGGCAAATGTGAAAATTCAGCGATTTTGAATAAAAATAATCTAAAACTGGTGAAGTTAAATGGAAAATAACTTTATAGTATAATCACTGGATACATTTAACAATTTAATATATATTTTTTTCTTTTTACATTTTTTTTTCTTTCCATGACTTTCCATAACTAGTGACTGCACGTCATATACATACATATATATATATATATATATATATATATATATATATATATATATATATATATATATATATATATATATATATATATATATATATATATATATACATGCACATATATATATACATATACATACATATATATATATATATATATATATATATATATATATTTATATATATATATATATATATATATATATATGTATATATATACATGCACATATATATATACATCTACATATATATATATATATATATATATATATATATATATATATATATACATGCACATATATATATACATATACATATATATATATATATACATGCACATATATATATACATATATATATATATATATACATGCACATATATATATACATATATATATATATATATATATATACATGCACATATATATATACATATATATATATATATACATGCACATATATATATACATATATATATATATATATATATATACATGCACATATATATATACATATACATATACATATATATATATATATATATATATATATATATATATATATATATATATATATATATATGTCTCTGCTAGTTTTTACCAGCAACGTGACAACGGCACGATGTCACGTCCTGAAAACAAAAAACATGCTGGTGTTTTTCAGAAAAAGTATAAAACCGTTTTTAATTAATCAGTACTGCGGTATTTTATTAGTACAGACTAAACCTAATTATATTGATTATATATTTTATGAACTTCTTTGTTATTATTTGACATTGTTTTTGTATTCATTCAATTCAAAGACTGTTCGTCAAGTTGTAATGAACGTTGCATCTTTTATATTACCTGTAAAAGCATGCATAAAAAAAAATCTGATGGAAAGGAGGAGCGAAAAAAAGCATGATTTTTTTTTTTACTTCGAATTTTTGTTTTCTTCAACAAAATTATGAATTCATTTTAATTGTATTCAATTCAGTTTTACACCCCAGCGATATCAAAACACCCACACTTTAACTGTGTATCGTCTTATAAATATACTATGTAAGGCAGCAGTGATGCTCAAACTACTGCTGCGCCATCTAGTGGTACGTCAAAGAATCACTTAATTAAGTGATTAGTGTTTTATTTTTATTCAGACATAGTGTTACTGTTCAAACTGTGTGCAATGTTACAGTGGCCAAAGATATTCAATACACTTGCCTAATAAAACCTCTGCCTTGTTTTTAACAAACACTTAGGCCTACTATGCTACAGTATTGTAATGTTGGTCATTATGGTGGTATTTAATGAATACTTAGACCTACTACACTACTGTATTTTAATGTTGTCATTATGGTGGTACTTAATGAATACTTAGGTCTACTACACTACTGTATTTTAATGTTGTCATTATGGTGGTACTTAATGAATACTTAGGTCTACTACACTACTGTATTTTAATGTTGTCATTATGGTGGTACTTAATGAATACTTAGGTCTACTACACTACTGCATTTTAATGTTGTCATTGTGGTGGTACTTAATGAATACTTAGGTCTACTACACTACTGTATTTTAATGTTGTCATTATGGTGGCACTTGATGAATACTTAGGTCTAATACACTACTGTATTTTAATGTTGTCATTATGGTAGTACTTGAGGAGTACTTAGGTCTACTACACTACTGTATTTTAATGTTGTCATTATGGTGGCACTTGATGAATACTTAGGTCTACTACACTACTGTATTTTAATGTTGTCATTATGGTGGTACTTAATGAATACTTAGGTCTACACTACTGTATTTTAATGTTGTCATTATGGTGGTACTTAATGAATACGTAGGTCTACTACACTACTGTATTTTAATGTTGTCATAATGGTGGCACTTGATGAATAATTAGGTCTACTACACTACTGTATTTTAATGTTGTCATTATGGTGGTACTTAATGAATACTTAGGTCTACTACACTACTGTATTTTAATGTTGTCATAATGGTGGTACTTAATGAATACTTCGGTTTACTACACTACTGTATTTTAATGTTGTCATTATGGTGGCACTTGATGAATACTTAGGTCTACTACACTACTGTATTTTAATGTTGTCATAATGGTGGTACTTGATGAATACTTAGGTCTACTACACTACTGTATTTTAATGTTGTCATTATGGTAGTACTTGATGAGTACTTAGGTCTACTACACTACTGTATTTTAATGTTGTCATTATGGTGGCACTTGATGAATACTTAGGTCTACTACACTACTGTATTTTAATGTTGTCATAATGGTGGTACTCCTCTGAGCTGCCACCTTACCGTGGTAGAGGAGTTTGCGTGTCCCAATGATCCTAGGAGCTATGTTGTCCGGGGGTTTCTATGCCCCCTGGTAGGGTCTCCCAAGGCAAACTGGTCCTAGGTGAGGGATCAGACAAAGAGCAGCTCGAAGACCTCGATGAAGAACACAAACCAAGGACCCAGATTTCCCTCGCCCGGACGCGGGTCACCGGGGCCCCCCTCTGGAGCCAGGCCCGGAGGTGGGGCACGATGGCGAGCGCCTGGTGGCCGGGCCTGTCCCCATGGGGCCCGGCCAGGCACAGCCCGAAGAGGCAACGTGGGTCCCCATAGCAGGGGCCATAGAGGTCGGGTGCAGTGTGAGCTGGGCGGAAGCCGACGGCAGGGCACTTGGCGGTCCGATCCTCGGCTACATAAGCTGGCTCTTGGGACGTGGAACGTCACTTCGCTGGGGGGGAAGGAGCCTGAGCTAGTGCGTGAGGTGGAGAAGTTCCGGTTAGATATAGTCGGACTCACTTCGACGCACAGCAAGGGCTCTGGAACCACTTCTCTTGAGAGGGGCTGGACTCTCTTCCACTCTGGCGTTGCCGGCAGTGAGAGGCGACGGGCTGGGGTGGCAATTCTTGTTGCCCCTCGGCTCAAAGCCTGCACGTTGGAGTTCAACCCGGTGGACGAGAGGGTAGCTTCCCTCCGCCTTCGGGTGGGGGGACGGGTCCTGACTGTTGTTTGCGTTTACGCGCCAAACAGCAGCTCAGAGTACCCACCCTTTTTGGATTCACTCGAGGGAGTACTGGAGAGTGCTCTCCCGGGTGATTCCCTCGTTCTACTGGGGGACTTCAACGCTCATGTTGGCAGCGACAGTGAAACCTGGAGAGGTGTGATTGGGAAGAATGGCCGCCCGGATCTGAACCCGAGTGGTGTTCTGTTATTGGACTTTTGTGCTCGTCACAGATTGTCGATAACAAACACCATGTTCAAACATAAGGGTGTCCATATGTGCACTTGGCACCAGGACACCCTAGGCCGCAGTTCCATGATCGACTTTGTAGTTGTGTCATCGGATTTGCGGCCTCATGTTTTGGACACTCGGGTGAAGAGAGGGGCGGAGCTTTCTACCGATCACCACCTGGTGGTGAGTTGGCTGCGATGGTGGGGGAGGATGCCGGACAGACCTGGCAGGCCCAAATGCATTGTGAGGGTTTGCTGGGAACGCCTGGCAGAGTCTCCTGTCAGAGAGAGTTTCAATTCCCACCTCCGGAAGAACTTTGAACATGTCACGAGGGAGGTGCTGGACATTGAGTCCGAGTGGACAGTGTTCCGTACCTCTATTGTCGAGGCGGCCGATTGGAGCTGTGGCCGCAAGGTAATTGGTGCCTGTCGTGGCGGTAATCCTAGAACCCGTTGGTGGACGCCGGCGGTGAGGGATGCCGTCAGGCTGAAGAAGGAGTCCTATCGGGTTCTTTTGGCTCATGGGACTCCTGAGGCAGCAGACAGGTACCGACAGGCCAAGCGGTGTGCGGCTTCAGCGGTCGCGGAGGCAAAAACTCGGACATGGGAGGAGTTCGGGGAGGCCATGGAAAAAGACTTCCGGACGGCTTCGAAGCAATTCTGGACCACCATCCGCCGCCTCAGGAAGGGGAAGCAGTGCAGTGTCAACACCGTGTATGGTGGGGATGGTGCTCTGCTGACCTCGACTGCGGATGTTGTGGATCGGTGGAGGGAATACTTCGAAGACCTCCTCAATCCCACCAGCACGTCTTCCTATAAGGAAGCAGGGCCTGGGGAATCTGTGGTGGGCTCTCCTATTTCTGGGGCTGAGGTTGCCGAGGTAGTTAAAAAGCTCCTCGGTGGCAAGGCCCCGGGGGTGGATGAGATCCGCCCGGAGTTCCTTAAGGCTCTGGATGTTGTGGGGCTGTCTTGATTGACAAGACTCTGCAACGTCGCGTGGACATCGGGGGCGGTACCTCTGGATTGGCAGACCGGGGTGGTGGTTCCTCTCTTTAAGAAGGGGAACCGGAGGGTGTGTTCCAACTATCGTGGGATCACACTCCTCAGCCTTCCCGGTAAGGTCTATTCAGGTGTACTGGAGAGGAGGCTACGCCGGATAGTCGAACCTCGGATTCAGGAGGAACAGTGTGGTTTTCGTCCTGGTCGTGGAACTGTGGACCAGCTCTATACTCTCGGCAGGGTCCTTGAGGGTGCATGGGAGTTTGCCCAACCAGTCTACATGTGCTTTGTGGACTTGGAGAAGGCATTCGACCGTGTACCCCGGGAAGTCCTGTGGGGAGTGCTCAGAGAGTATGGGGTAACGGACTGTCTTATTGTGGCAGTCCGCTCCCTGTATAATCAGTGTCAGAGCTTGGTCCGCATTGCCGGCAGTAAGTCGGACACGTTTCCAGTGAGGGTTGGACTCCGCCAAGGCTGCCCTTTGTCACCGATTCTGTTCATAACCTTTATGGACAGAATTTCTAGGCGCAGTCAGGGCGTTGAGGGGATCTGGTTTGGTGGCTGCAGGATTAGGTCACTGCTATTTGCAGATGATGTGGTCCTGATGGCTTCCTCCGGCCAAGATCTTCAGCTCTCACTGGATCGGTTCGCAGCCGAATGTGAAGCGACTGGGATGGGAATCAGCACCTCCAAGTCCGAGTCCATGGTTCTCTCCCGGAAAAGGGTGGAGTGCCATCTCCGGGTTGGGGAGGAGATCTTGCCCCAAGTGGAGGAGTTCAAGTACCTCGGAGTCTTGTTCACGAGTGGGGGAAGAGTGGATCGTGAGATCGACAGGCGGATCGGTGCGGCGTCTTCAGTAATGCGGACGCTGTATCGATCCGTTGTGGTGAAGAAGGAGCTGAGCCGGAAGGCAAAGCTCTCGATTTACCGGTTGATCTACGTTCCCATCCTCACCTATGGTCATGAGCTTTGGGTCATGACCGAAAGGACAAGATCACGGGTACAAGCGACCGAAATGAGTTTCCTCCGCCGAGTGGCGGGGCTCTCCCTTAGAGATAGGGTGAGAAGCTCTGTCATTCTGGGGGAGCTCAAAGTAAAGCCGCTGCTCCTCCACTTCGAGAGGAGCCAGATGAGGTGGTTCGGGCATCTGGTCAGGATGCCACCTGAACGCCTCCCTAGGAAGGTGTTTCGGGCACGTCCGACCGGTAGGAGGCCACGGGGAAGACCCAGGACACGCTGGGAAAACTATCTCTCCCGGCTGGCCTGGGAACGCCTCGGGATCCCCCGGGAGGAGCTGGACGAAGTGGCTGGGGAGAGGGAAGTCTGGGCTTCCCTGCTTAAGCTGCTGCCCCCGCGACCCGACCTCGGATAAGCGGAAGAAGATGGATGGATGGATGGATGGATAATGGTGGTACTTAATGAATACTTAGGTCTACTACACTACTGTATTTTAATGTTGTCATTATGGTGGCACTTGATGAATACTTAGGTCTACTACACTACTGTATTTTAATGTTGTCATTATGGTGGCACTTGATGAATACTTAGGTCTACTACACTACTGCATTTTAATGTTGTCATTGTGGTGGTACTTAATGAATACTTAGGTCTACTACACTACTGTATTTTAATGTTGTCATAATGGTGGTACTTATTGAATACTTAGGTCTACTACACTACTGTATTTTAATGTTGTCATTATGGTGGCACTTGATGAATACTTAGGTCTACTACACTACTGTATTTTAATGTTGTCATTATGGTAGTACTCGATGAGTACTTAGGTCTACTACACTACTGTATTTTAATGTTGTCATTATGGTGGCACTTGATGAATACTTAGGTCTACTACACTACTGTATTTTAATGTTGTCATAATGGTGGTACTTAATGAATACTTAGGTCTACTACACTACTGTATTTTAATGTTGTCATAATGGTGGTACTTAATGAATGCTTAGGTCTACTACACTACTGTATTTTAATGTTGTCATTATGGTGGTACTTAATGAATACTTAGGTCTACTACACTACTGTATTTTAATGTTGCCATTATGGTGGCACTTGATGAATACTTAGGTCTACTACACTACTGTATTTTAATGTTGTCATTATGGTGGCACTTGATGAATACTTAGGTCTACTACACTACTGTATTTTAATGTTGTCATAATGGTGGTACTTAATGAATACTTAGGTCTACTACACTACTGTATTTTAATGTTGTCATAATGGTGGTACTTAATGAATAATTAGGTCTACTACACTACTGTATTTTAATGTTGTCATTATGGTGGTACTTAATGAATACTTAGGTCTACTACACTACTGTATTTTAATGTTGTCATAATGGTGGTACTTAATGAATACTTAGGTCTACTACACTACTGTATTTTAATGTTGTCATTATGGTGGCACTTGATGAATACTTAGGTCTACTACACTACTGTATTTTAATGTTGTCATTATGGTGGCACTTGAATACTTAGGTCTACTACACTACTGTATTTTAATGTTGTCATTATGGTAGTACTCGATGAGTACTTAGGTCTACTACACTACTGTATTTTAATGTTGTCATTATGGTGGCACTTGATGAATACTTAGGTCTACTACACTACTGTATTTTAATGTTGTCATAATGGTGGTACTTAATGAATACTTAGGTCTCCTACACTACTGTATTTTAATGTTGTCATAATGGTGGTACTTAATGAATGCTTAGGTCTACTACACTACTGTATTTTAATGTTGTCATTATGGTGGTACTTAATGAATACTTAGGTCTACTACACTACTGTATTTTAATGTTGTCATAATGGTGGTACTTAATGAATACTTAGGTCTACTACACTACTGTATTTTAATGTTGTCATTATGGTGGCACTTGATGAGTACTTAGGTCTACTACACTACTGTATTTTAATGTTGTCATTATGGTGGCACTTGATGAATACTTAGGTCTACTACACTACTGTATTTTAATGTTGTCATAATGGTGGTACTTAATGAATACTTAGGTCTACTACACTACTGTATTTTAATGTTGTCATAATGGTGGTACTTAATGAATACTTAGGTCTACTACACTACTGTATTTTAATGTTGTCATTATGGTGGCACTTGATGAGTACTTAGGTCTACTACACTACTGTATTTTAATGTTGTCATTATGGTGGTACTTAATGAATACTTAGGTCTACTACACTACTGTATTTTAATGTTGTCATAATGGTGGTACTTAATGAATACTTAGGTCTACTACACTACTGTATTTTAATGTTGTCATTATGGTGGCACTTGATGAGTACTTAGGTCTACTACACTACTGTATTTTAATGTTGTCATTATGGTGGCACTTGATGAATACTTAGGTCTACTACACTACTGTATTTTAATGTTGTCATAATGGTGGTACTTAATGAATACTTAGGTCTACTACACTACTGTATTTTAATGTTGTCATTATGGTGGCACTTGATGAATACTTAGGTCTACTACACTACTGTATTTTAATGTTGTCATTATGGTGGCACTTGATGAATACTTAGGTCTACTACACTACTGCATTTTAATGTTGTCATTGTGGTGGTACTTAATGAATACTTAGGTCTACTACACTACTGTATTTTAATGTTGTCATAATGGTGGTACTTATTGAATACTTAGGTCTACTACACTACTGTATTTTAATGTTGTCATTATGGTGGCACTTGATGAATACTTAGGTCTACTACACTACTGTATTTTAATGTTGTCATTATGGTAGTACTCGATGAGTACTTAGGTCTACTACACTACTGTATTTTAATGTTGTCATTATGGTGGCACTTGATGAATACTTAGGTCTACTACACTACTGTATTTTAATGTTGTCATAATGGTGGTACTTAATGAATACTTAGGTCTACTACACTACTGTATTTTAATGTTGTCATAATGGTGGTACTTAATGAATGCTTAGGTCTACTACACTACTGTATTTTAATGTTGTCATTATGGTGGTACTTAATGAATACTTAGGTCTACTACACTACTGTATTTTAATGTTGCCATTATGGTGGCACTTGATGAATACTTAGGTCTACTACACTACTGTATTTTAATGTTGTCATTATGGTGGCACTTGATGAATACTTAGGTCTACTACACTACTGTATTTTAATGTTGTCATAATGGTGGTACTTAATGAATACTTAGGTCTACTACACTACTGTATTTTAATGTTGTCATAATGGTGGTACTTAATGAATAATTAGGTCTACTACACTACTGTATTTTAATGTTGTCATTATGGTGGTACTTAATGAATACTTAGGTCTACTACACTACTGTATTTTAATGTTGTCATAATGGTGGTACTTAATGAATACTTAGGTCTACTACACTACTGTATTTTAATGTTGTCATTATGGTGGCACTTGATGAATACTTAGGTCTACTACACTACTGTATTTTAATGTTGTCATTATGGTGGCACTTGAATACTTAGGTCTACTACACTACTGTATTTTAATGTTGTCATTATGGTAGTACTCGATGAGTACTTAGGTCTACTACACTACTGTATTTTAATGTTGTCATTATGGTGGCACTTGATGAATACTTAGGTCTACTACACTACTGTATTTTAATGTTGTCATAATGGTGGTACTTAATGAATACTTAGGTCTCCTACACTACTGTATTTTAATGTTGTCATAATGGTGGTACTTAATGAATGCTTAGGTCTACTACACTACTGTATTTTAATGTTGTCATTATGGTGGTACTTAATGAATACTTAGGTCTACTACACTACTGTATTTTAATGTTGTCATAATGGTGGTACTTAATGAATACTTAGGTCTACTACACTACTGTATTTTAATGTTGTCATTATGGTGGCACTTGATGAGTACTTAGGTCTACTACACTACTGTATTTTAATGTTGTCATTATGGTGGCACTTGATGAATACTTAGGTCTACTACACTACTGTATTTTAATGTTGTCATAATGGTGGTACTTAATGAATACTTAGGTCTACTACACTACTGTATTTTAATGTTGTCATAATGGTGGTACTTAATGAATACTTAGGTCTACTACACTACTGTATTTTAATGTTGTCATTATGGTGGCACTTGATGAGTACTTAGGTCTACTACACTACTGTATTTTAATGTTGTCATTATGGTGGTACTTAATGAATACTTAGGTCTACTACACTACTGTATTTTAATGTTGTCATAATGGTGGTACTTAATGAATACTTAGGTCTACTACACTACTGTATTTTAATGTTGTCATTATGGTGGCACTTGATGAGTACTTAGGTCTACTACACTACTGTATTTTAATGTTGTCATTATGGTGGCACTTGATGAATACTTAGGTCTACTACACTACTGTATTTTAATGTTGTCATAATGGTGGTACTTAATGAATACTTAGGTCTACTACACTACTGTATTTTAATGTTGTCATAATGGTGGTACTTAATGAATGCTTAGGTCTACTACACTACTGTATTTTAATGTTGTCATTATGGTGGTACTTAATGAATACTTAGGTCTACTACACTACTGTATTTTAATGTTGTCATTATAGTGGCACTTGATGAATACTTAGGTCTACTACACTACTGTATTTTAATGTTGTCATTATGGTGGCACTTGATGAATACTTAGGTCTACTACACTACTGTATTTTAATGTTGTCATAATGGTGGTACTTAATGAATACTTAGGTCTACTACACTACTGTATTTTAATGTTGTCATAATGGTGGTACTTAATGAATAATTAGGTCTACTACACTACTGTATTTTAATGTTGTCATTATGGTGGTACTTAATGAATACTTAGGTCTACTACACTACTGTATTTTAATGTTGTCATAATGGTGGTACTTAATGAATACTTAGGTCTACTACACTACTGTATTTTAATGTTGTCATTATGGTGGCACTTGATGAATACTTAGGTCTACTACACTACTGTATTTTAATGTTGTCATTATGGTGGCACTTGAATACTTAGGTCTACTACACTACTGTATTTTAATGTTGTCATTATGGTAGTACTCGATGAGTACTTAGGTCTACTACACTACTGTATTTTAATGTTGTCATTATGGTGGCACTTGATGAATACTTAGGTCTACTACACTACTGTATTTTAATGTTGTCATAATGGTGGTACTTAATGAATACTTAGGTCTCCTACACTACTGTATTTTAATGTTGTCATAATGGTGGTACTTAATGAATGCTTAGGTCTACTACACTACTGTATTTTAATGTTGTCATTATGGTGGCACTTGATGAATACTTAGGTCTACTACACTACTGTATTTTAATGTTGTCATAATGGTGGTACTTAATGAATACTTAGGTCTACTACACTACTGTATTTTAATGTTGTCATTATAGTGGCACTTGATGAATACTTAGGTCTACTACACTACTGTATTTTAATGTTGTCATTATGGTGGCACTTGATGAATACTTAGGTCTACTACACTACTGTATTTTAATGTTGTCATTATGGTAGTACTCGTTGAGTACTTAGGTCTACTACACTACTGTATTTTAATGTTGTCATTATGGTGGCACTTGATGAATACTTAGGTCTACTACACTACTGTATTTTAATGTTGTCATTATGGTGGTACTTATTGAATACTTAGGTCTACTACACTACTGTATTTTAATGTTATTATTATGGTGGCACTTGATGAATACTTAGGTCTACTACACTACTGTATTTTAATGTTGTCATTATGGTGGCACTTGATGAATACTTAGGTCTACTACACTACTGTATTTTAATGTTGTCATTATGGTAGTACTCGTTGAGTACTTACGTCTACTACACTACTGTATTTTAATGTTGTCATTATGGTGGCACTTGATGAATACTTAGGTCTACTACACTACTGTATTTTAATGTTGTCATTATGGTGGTACTTATTGAATACTTAGGTCTACTACACTACTGTATTTTAATGTTATCATTATGGTGGCACTTGATGAATACTTAGGTCTACTACATTACTGTATTTTAATGTTGTCATGGTGGTACTTGGAGAGCTGAGTTATTGCTACTCGGTGGATACAGTTTGACAACTACTGTATTACATCATATCTTGTATGTATTTGACAGTGCAGAAGAGCATAATTGGGTCATTGTAAAAAAAAAAAAAAAAGCTGTTTTTTAGTGGATCTCAACAGTGTACAGGTGTACCTAATAAAATGGCTTTTGGGTGTAAAAACAAACACAATTATGCCCCCAACCCCACGCACACACACTCACTAAAATCAAGTGATTATTAATGAACAAAATGTTAGTTCATCTGAGCAAGTAGGATGAAATACTGTCACTATATCAGCGACCACCAGGTGGCGGTAGTAGTTACTTGTTGAGGTCCCAGGAGAACTGTCCTTACAGCTAGTGGCCACTAGAGAGCAGCATTCCCCTAACCTTGCATTTGGTAACAAAATGACGTTTATGTGCTGGCCTACGTTGATAGTGACTTACACGAAATGAAAGTAGGAAAGTATGAATTTATGTATGAATTTATGTATGAATTTATGTAGGAGGTCTCCTTTTATTCCCACTAGGAAGTAGGTTCCACTCAGTGTGGGGGTGATTGGGAGGGATGCTCAGGTCAGCAGTTCTTGGAGGAGAAACAGGACTCTCCCCTCACCTCATACCCACTCATGGATTATGCATGTGTGTGTGTGTGGGGGTGTGTGTGTGTGTGTGTGTGTGTGTATGTGTGTGTGTGTGTGTGTGTGTGTGTGTTGGACTGATGCCCTAGTTGGAGTATACAGTATATTGGGTCCTGCAGCACCAATGAGACCTTCAAGGTCTTATCTGGATTTGTCCAGGAAATGGGTCTTGGAGCACCTTCCTGATGAGGATTGATGAGACTTGGAGTTGAGATGTCAGGAGAATCCATGAGATTCACATCTGCTGACCCAAAAGTGTGAGAGGAAGTCAGAGATGTGTTCTCGGAAAAAACAACAACATTCCTACTGCATGATATATACATACATACATGCATACATACGTACATACATACAGATATATATATATATATATATATATATATATATATATATATATATATATATATATATATATATATATATATAATATATATATATATATATATATATATATATATATATATATTGGAGGTGTTGAAACATTAAAAAAAGCCTTCATATTAACAGATTTAAGCGTTTTAAACCCTTTTTGTGAAAAAAAACAACAACCTGTTTTTGTATGAAAACACTAAAAATGCAACATTTTTACCCCAAAATGTTTCTAATGAAATATTTGATGTGAAGTATTAAATAGGTCAATAGTTCATAAAAACATTATTTTTGGAGCAATGACAGTCAAAAAAAAAAAATAGAAAAGAAAATCCCACAAAAACTCTCAGGGATCCAAAAGGGTCCCACTCAAAACTTTTCAAAATAAGTCATACATTATTTTATTTTCTTTTTCTTTTAAATTTTAACGCTTGAATCTGTAGATCAACTTCAGATCTAACCATTGATTATAAGTTTTATTTATTTATTTATTATTTTTTTGCTGTATGTTTTATGGCCTTTTGGTCAAAGAAAACATATTTCTGTTACAGCAAACACAAAATATACACTATGTCCCCTAAAATGTTTTTCATTGTGTAATATTTGATGTGAATTATTAAATAGGTTAATAACTCATAACATGATTTTTTTGAGTAATTCGTTTTTAGAAAACATTTTTTTACTAAAATATCCAGGGATCCAAAGTCATATATTATTATTATTAATTTTTGTTATGTTCAATGCTTAAATTTGTAGATCAATTCAGATATATCCGTCAATTAAGTTTTAATTATTTTATGTTTGTTTAAGTCTATTTTATGCCCTTTTTTTGTTTATCAAAGAAAACATTTTCTTTGTTATGACAAACACTCAAAATATGCAATATTTTCTCCCCAAAATATTTCCAAGTGTAATATTTGATGGTAATTACGAAATAGGTCAATAATTCATAGCAACATTGAGTTTGATTCATTATTTTTTTTACTTTCAACGCTTAAATCTGTAAATTCGCTTCTGATCCATCCATCGATTAAAAATTTTCTTTTTTTTTGGTGTTAATTTTGTTGTTGTTTTTTTATGCCCTTTTGTTCAAAGAAAACTTTTTTTTTGTTATGGCAAACACTAAAACAATGCAATTTTGTGAAGTATTAAATACGTTAATAATTCATAACAACATTGAGTTTGATACAGTTGTTTTTTTTAGCAATCATATTTTTTGAAAAAAACCCATCCCACTAAAATTCTCAGGGATCCAAAAGGGTCCCATTCATAAAAGTGTTAAAAATAAGTCATACATTATTTTTTTTACTTTCAACGCTTAAATCTGTAAATCAACTTCTGATCCATCCGTCGATTATAAATGTTACTTTTTGTTGTTGTTGTTTTTTTGTGCTCTTTTGGTCAAAGAAAACATTTTTTTGTTATGGCAAACACTAAAAAAAAATGCAATTTGGTGAAGTATTAAATAGGTCAAATAATTCATAACAACATCATTATTATTTTTTGAGTAATGACAGCTTTTAGAAAAAAAAATCACACTAAAGTTCTCAGGGATCCAAAAGGGTCCCACTCATAAAAGTGTTAAAAATAAGTCAAACATTTTTAATGTTTTTATTTTCAATGCTTGAATCTTTAAATCAACTTCCGATCTATTCGTTGGTTCTAAGTTTTTTTTTTTCTCCTTTTTTGTTTTTTTGTGTTTTTATTAATGCCCTTTTGGTTAAAGAACATTTTGTTTCTCTTAGTCAAACACTCCAAATATGCAATATTTTCCCCAAGAAAATATTTAAAAGTGTAATATTTGATGTGAAGTATTAAATAGGTCAATAATCCATTACAACATTAAGTTTGAATCATGGACTTTTTAAAATGTATGTAAAAAAAAAAATGTATGTAAAAAAATTTAAATAAAAATAAACTTAAAAGGGACAAGCGGTAGAAAATGGATTGATGGATGGATTACTTTTTGAGCAATGACAGCTTTTAGAAAGCAAAACAAATCACACTAAAGTTCTCAGGGATCCAAAAGGGTCCCACTCATAAAAGTGGTAAAAATTGTCATGTCTGTGTAATCATGTTTTGTCTTAGTCATGTTTTGTTTAGTTTCTGGCTTTTTCACTCCCTTGTCTTGTCACCATAGTTACCCATTAGTTTCACCTGTCATGTCACGCACCTGTTTTGAGTCACGCACCTGTTGTTAATCATGTCTGTGTTATTTAAGCTTTTCATTTTCTGTTGTTCGTCCTGGAGTCATAGCCTTTCTCACCCTGCTATCCTCGCATTTATGCCCCCTGTCACACTCTGTCCACGTCTGCGCACTTCATGTCCATGCCAAGTAAGTTTGTTTATTATTGCCACAGTTAGTGTTTTTTATTGTTCATAGTTTTTTTTGCCCCCGTGCAAGTCTTTTGTTTTCATTAGTCAAGTTTGTACATCCGCCTTGAGCGCGCCTTTTGTTCTTTTGAGTGTTATTATTAAAAATGTATTTACCTTCAAGCCATGTCCGATCCAAATCCTTTTGCATCTTGGGAAAACAAAAACTCCACAGTCCAAGTCATGACAAAAATAAGTCTAACATTTTTAATGTTTTTATTTTCAATGCTTGAATCTTTAGATCAACTTCCGATCTATTCATTGGTTCTAAGTATTTTTTTTTCCTTTTATGTTTTTTTTGGTGGTTTTTTTAATGCCCTTTTGGTTAAAGAACATTTTTTTTTTCTCTTAGTCAAACACTCAAAATATGCAACATTTTCCCCAAGAAAATATTTAAAAGTGTAATATTTGATGTGAAGTATTAAATAGGTCAATAATCCATAACAACATTAAGTTTGAATCATGACTTTTTTAAATTTTATTTTATTAAAAAAAAAAAAAAAAAAGAAAAGAAAAAAAGAAGCCGAGTTACAGTACGATGTCATCGACTGTGCAGAGTTGTAACAGAAAGCTACATTCACAGTCCCATTATAACGTGTTTAATGTGCAAACGCAAATACATCTATTTGTGGGGTCCAGATGTATTATTTATAAATGAATATCTGGGAAACACTAACTTAAATGGTTTATACAAACAACATATTGGTATACTCTGTTTTAGAAACTCAAAATATAATCCAAGCAAAGGTGACGACAAGTGCCAATAAAAAGCACTTGGATTGGCAAACCTTCTTTCTCGAACATTCTTGTTGTTAATATGACATATTTATGTAAAAAAAAATCAAAAAAATCTTGATTACTTTTTGAGCAATGACAGCTTTTAGAAAAAAAAAGTTCTCAGGGATCCAAAAGGGTCCCACTCATAAAAGTGCTAAAAATAAGTCAAACATTTTTAATGTTTTTATTTTCAATGCTTGAATCTTTAGATCAACTTCCGATCTATTTGTTGGTTCTAAGTTCCCTTTTATGTTTTTTTGTGGGGTTTTTTAATGCCATTTTGGTTAAAGCATTTTTTTTTCTCTTAGTCAAACTATATGCAATATTTTCCCCAAGAAAATATTTAAAATTGTAATATTTGATGTGAAGTATTAAATAGGTCAATAATCCATAACAATATTAAGTTTGAATCATGACTTTTTAAAATTTTTTATTTTATTAAAAAAGAAAAAGAAAAAAGAAAAAAAAGAAGCAGAGTTACAGTACGATGTTATCGACTGTGCAGAGTTGTTACAGTAAGCTACATTCACAGTCCCATTATAACGTGTTTAATGTGCAAACGCAAGATGTATTATTTATAAATGAATATCTGGTTTATACAAACAAAATAATGGTGTACTCTATTTTAGATACCGTATTTTTCGGACTATAAGTCGCAGTTTTTTTCATAGTTTGGCCGGGCTCCAGTGCGACTTATATATGTTTTTTTCTTTTTTTATTATGCATTTTTGGCAGGTGCGACTTATACTCCAATGCGATTAATACTCCGAAAAATACGGTACTCAAAATATAATCTAAGCAAAGGTATAAAATAAAATAAAAATAAAAAGCACTTGGATTAGCAAAGCTTCTGTCTCGAACATTCTTGTTGTTAATAAAACATAGTTATGTAAAAAAATAAAAAATAAAAAATCTTGATTACTTTTTGAGCAATGACAGCTTTTAGAAGAAAAAAAAAATCCCACTAAAGTTCTCAGGGAGTGTGACATGACCACTTTTACATTTGTGTTGTGACATAACACCACTCTTGAACCATTACTCAAAGTAGGACTTTTTGTCTCTCAACATTACACGTTTATTGCCATTATTTCACAACTTGCGCTTCTTCCGCTGATCCGAGGTCAGGTTTTTAGGGAAGCAGCCAAACCAAAGAGGCCCGGGCTTCATTTCCTCTACCACGTTGTCCAGCTCTTTTCTACTATTTATTGCTTCTATGCATAATTACCACAAATCTAAATCCCTTCAAATAAAATGACATTTCTGTCAGGTAGAAAGGTCATTTAAATTCATCTTTTTCACCAGGACCCCAAACTGACTGACACAACTTTTAAATCTTGTATACAATTATGTTTCATACTATATTGGTCCTAAAAGTACCTTGATATTGTGCAATACTAATATATTATAATTATACAGTATAGCTGGCAAATAGCGAGCTATCTTAAATGCTAACTTTAATATAAAAATATCTAGGATGTTCTGTACTTCTACAAGTACAGACCAAAGTCTGTTGCTACTCGCAGGTATCGATTCCCGTAAAATCTAATTGTCATACTTTGACACCTCTAATGCCCGTGACGTCACGTCCGTTTTCTGTTCAAGCACTTGGCTGGGAAACAAGCAGAGCGGAGTCAACCAGACTGCCTGTGGGTAATGTTGCAATTTTCCACGCCAACAAAGCAAGAGGAAGACGTTCAAAAGTACAACAAGGCTCCACTTTTCCAAATGCGCTAGCGCGACGCTAATTTACATTGTGTTTGCCATAGATATGCTGGCATTAGCGGTTTTACATGGCGATTTCAACACCTCCGAATTTGGTAGTGAAAACCGCAACTAAGATGAACGTTTCACTCCAACAGCTGGTGCGTAATAAGTACAATACTTATATATTATATACTATAGTAATTTTGTAGGGCTGTAAAAACTTAGTGGCAAAGACTACTTCCTGACTTTGGCAAAACATCGTAGTCTATATACTAGGGGTGTAACGATACGTGTATTTGTATTGAACCGTTTCGGTACGGGGGTTTCGGTTCGGTTCGCAGGTGTACCGAACGCGTTTCTAAGCTAAAGTCGTAACAAGCTGCTTTGCTTCTTCTGCCTCTGTCTCAGCACCCAGCATTGTCCCACCCACACAACCATCTGATTGGTTACAATAGAGCCAATCAGCAGTGCGTATTCAGAGCGCATGTCGTCAGTGCTTCAGCGTCAAGTAGATAGGTGTTTAGCAGGTAAGCATCAGGCAGCGGACTCGCCCCAAATTATAATCAACACCTCCCAGTCAACTACTAGTAACATCACTATGAGCCCGTTGACCTTCTAGAAACTTTAAAAAGGTGAAGGCTAATTAGCTTTTAGCGTAACGTTAGCTCATTTTGCGGTGTGTGTGTGTGTGTGTGTGTGTGTGTGTGTGTGTGTGTGTGTGTGTGTGTGTGTGTGTTACGGACAGAAAAGGTTTGAATGGCAGGGTCCCTGCTATCCCATGTTGATAAAAATATAACATTTAATTTAATAAAAATCAACTACAGGCTTCCCAAATGCTGTAATAAATTAAGCATGATGAGTTGACTTGAAACTGTTTAATGTTGCACTTTTTATATGTAGAAGAAAAGTTTTGTCATTTTATTTAATCTAAGCAACAACTTGAGGCAGTTTAATGTTGATTAACGTGGGCAGAATTATTATAGTGTTCCCAATGTTAAAAGGATAAAGCCATTGTTTACAAATTTGGTAAATAAATAACCAAAAAAATGTATATTTTGTTGTTTTCTTACCGTACCGAAAATGAACCGAACCGTGACCTCTAAACCGAGGTACGTACCGAACCAAAATTTTTGTGTACCGTTACACCCCTAATATATACACTACTGCCATCTAACGTCTTGGAATTGCAACTGCGTGCAAACTCTTAAATGTTCATATAATATATATATATATATATATATATATATATGTATATATATATATATATATATATATATGTATATATATATATATATATATATATATATATATATATATATATATATATACACACACCGTATTTTTCGGACTATAAGTCGCAATTTTTTTCATAGTTTGGCCGGGGGTGCGACTTATACTCAGGAGCGACTTATGTGTGAAAATATTAACACATTACCCTAAAATATCAAATAATATTATTTAGCTCATTCACGTAAGAGACTAGACGTATAAGATTTCATGGGATTTAGCGATTAGGAGTGACAGATTGTTTGGTAAACGTATAGCATGTTCTATATGTTATAGTTATTTGAATGACTCTTACCATAATATGTTACGTTAACATACCAGGCCCGTTCTCAGTTGGTTATTTATGCGTCATATAATGTACACTTATTCAGCCTGTTGTTCACTATTCTTTATTTATTTTAAATTGCCTTTCAAGTGTCTATTCTTGGTGTTGGGTTTTATCATATAAATTTCCCCCCAAAATGCGACATATATATGTTTTTTCCTTCTTTATTATGCATTTTCGTCCGGTGCGACTTATACTCTGGAGCGACTTATACTCCGAAAAATATGGTATATATATATATATATATATATATATATATATATATATATATATATATATATATATATATATATATATAATTATTATTATAATTTTTTTATTGTCATTTTATTTTTTAAACAATTAACATTTATTTATTAACACACAAAAGTGTACTGAAAATTGGTACCTTTGAGTACCGGTATCGATTATCAGGTACTGGTAATTGGTACTGTATCGATTCAAACGTTAAAGGTATACGTGTTAGGATATTAGCTAATGCTAGCGACGCTAGCCTCATTATGATAGCATGTACAAATATGCATGAAAAACGCTCTTACACACATCACACATTTAGTAAGTGAGAATTGTTTTAGTTATATTGTAAAACTTGCAAACGTTGCTTGGAGGGATGAATTAAAAATCCATATGAGTAGAAACGCTACGGACGGCTAGAAGACGGAACGGCAAATGTACTTCCGGTTGAAAGCACTAGTCCAGTGGTTCTTAACCTGGGTTTGATCGAACCCTAGGGGTTCGGCGAGTCAGCTTGAGGGGTTCGGCGGAGCCTCCGCCTTGGGGTCAAGACACACCCGACTCATCGTGTACATAAAAACTTCTCCCTATCGGCGTATTATGGATACTCCCAAACAGTATTCTCTCATTTTCCATATGCGTGGACCTACTCAGTGGCCCAGTGGTTAGAGTGTCCGCCCTGAGATCGGTAGGTTGTGAGTTCAAGCCCCGGCCAAGTCATACCAAAGACTATACAAATGGGACCCATTAACTCCCTGCTTGGCACTCAGCATCAAGGGTTGGAATTGGGGGTTAAATCACCAAAAATTATTCCTGGGCACGGCACCGCTGCTGCCCACTGCTCCCCTCACCCTCCAGGGGGTGAACAAGGGGATGGGTCAAATGCAGAGGACAAATTTCACCACACCTAGTGTGTGACAATCATTGGTACTTTAACTTAGATGTGCACACTGTGGCCACACCAGTAGCACACCTGTCCCAACCCTGACTAAATACCAAGTTAATGACCCCAAAAGGGACAAGGGGTAGAAAATGGATGGATGTTTTATTATTATAATCAAATGACAGCAGTCATTTCCATTGGATTATTTTCTAATATAAGTGTTTTGGCCCACTTACAATGACAATAACAAAAAATATAGTTGTTCATGAGCTGTAGTAGCTGAGTGTACTAATATTGTATGTCTGGGTGGGGGTCCTGCTTTGGAAATAATTTTTACCCCTTTCCGATATCGCATTTAGTTCCCACTAAAACATTCACATGTTGCACAATGAGATGTAAACACGGGATCATGTGTACATTCTTGTAACTTTCTGTTTGTAACATATATCTTTATTAGTATTTCTTTAATATAATATTAGTCATTTCATGATTAATATTTATAAATTAAGATTAAATTAAGAAAAAAAAACATTTTATTTTTCACTAAAGAAGTGTTCGGTGAATGCGCATATGAAACTGGTTCAGTACCTCCAACAAGGTTAAAAACCACTGCACGAGTCGAAACAGAAGGGCAGTGAGCAAACTCGTCCAGAAGATGGCGCCATAGCACAAACAATAACACGCCTATTCAGTGTATTTGAAACGGTTTGCATTATGGCCGTCAGAGAAGAAAAATCCACGAATAAACCACACCGTTTTATAAGCGTAGGAAATTCCGGAATTCACGGTCTAAATCATGACGACTATCAATAGTTACACTTAATTAAAACAGTACAATCATTTGTTCTGAGTATATACTTTTACTGCCATCTGACGTCTCTTTTTAAGTCTGTTTTGTATAAATTAAATAAAACATCAACATAGTATTTGTTTCCCAATTTTTGGGTGAAATCCTGTAACAAGCAACACTTAAACATGGCTCACAAATGTAGAAAATATTGAATTGATGTGTTTGTAGATATTACTTTGTTTTTTCTTTGCTGTTTCTTTCTTTTTTGGGGGGTGGTATGGTTGGGATGTAAACAAAAAATATTTTGACATTTGGGGCAGACAACAGATGTATGATGTATGTGAATATGATGTAATGGTTAGGGATGTCTGATGCTGGATGTCAATAAAAACAAAAAGAAAAAAAAACAAAAAACAAATGTAGAAAATCACAAGTCCACAAAAAAAGAAAACTTAAAAAATTGCGACTTTTGACGCACTGACCTACGAATCGGGGTAGTTTGAGGCCACGGCGATCAAAAAGGGGATATTTGGTCAATTTAAAAGTATATTAATGTCACAGTAGCGTGTGGAAGAACCAGGCCCGCCTACTTATGCTGTTCACACACTGCTGTGGGGTGACACCCGTCGCGAGTCATCCAATGTGGTTGTGTCAGTCACTCCGAGACAACATGTCCGAGTTCATCCCACTGGGGTTGAGGTCCGGACTTTCAGCAGGCCACCATTTTCTGAGAAAACCCTGCTGAGTGAGACGCCGCCCCACACTACCACGCTGCCTCGTTGCTGTAAACGCCTCATTTTCAGGCTCCAGTGCACGTGTCTGACGCTAAAGGGCAATCATGGCGGCTCTATGAGACCGGAGATTGATATCATTACTAGAAATGTGATGGAAAAAGTATCTCATCCCTTTTGCTGATTAATGCCGTTTAATTGCAATCACAAGGTTGCAGCTAATTATGAGTTTCCATACACAGTGTGGAGCCGCTCCACTAAGTCAATGATGATCACCTCTATTACGGCTAATAAACTGCATTTTTAAGTGTCATATTATCGAGTTTTTTTTATTGGAGGCTAACCGCTAAACTAGTTTGAAACAACACCAAGAAACTAGATGAGGCAATTCCTGAAGGAATTGCGCGTGAACGCTCCAATGCTGAAGTTGAACTGAAATGTTGACAGAATGTAGTATGAATGTAAGAGTAGTTTAAATGTTGAAGAGTTTGAATTGCGAGGAAAAACGCAATTTGGTTTGAAACTTGGGAAAGAGTTAGTTTGAATGTCCAGGATGAGTGGAATGTTTTGATGTTGGAATGGTTTGAATAGGTTGAAAAATGTGGGAATTGTGCAACTTGGAAAAATGTCCAATTAATTTCAATGGGAACTTCCTGGAAATTTGAAAATTTTGGGAAAAGCGGGATTTTTTCGAAAATGATTGGGAGCATTAATGTCCTGCATGAGTTGAATCAGTTGGTGTTGGAATTGTTTAAAACGGTCAAGAAATGTTGAATTAGTAACAGTTTTTAATTGAGAAATTCCTGGAATTGCGTGAAAACCGGGAATTTTTCTAGTTCCTTAACCAACTTGGTTTTTGTTCTGAATATGAGGAGTGTTTTGATGGTGGAACGGTTTAAATGGGTTGAAAAATGTAAACGAAGTCGTCAAACTTAAGGGTGGAAATAGGTTACCAAAAAAACAGGAATTCCTGGAAATGTGTTGAATGTAAGAAAAAATGGTAGTTTAAGTGTCCAGGATGAGTTGAATGTGTTGAAAGTGGAATGGTTTGAATAGGTTGAAAAATGTGGGAATTGTGGAAGTTTAAAAAATGGCCAATTCATTTTGAATGGGGAAAATGGAAAAAAACAAAAACAAGGAATTATGGGAAATGCGGGAATTTTTTTTTAGAATTGTTGAAGTAGAGCACACAATTCCTAAACATCCTGAATATTTTCAATTTGGAACAGTTTGAATCAGATGAAAAATGTGGGAATTGTGGAACTTTGAAAAATGGGAATTTCAGAAAAAATTGGGAATTTTGCGAAAAGCGGGAATTAAAAAAAAATTGGTAAAAAACTTGAATGGTCTGAATGAGTTGAAATGGTTGGTGTTTAAATTTCTTAAATCGGTCGAAAAATGTTGAAGTAGTAACATGTTGAATTGAGAAATAGTATTACGGGATTCCTGGAATTTCGGGAAAACTGGGAAATTTTCCAGTTCAAAAAACAACTTCGTTTTTTTGTCCTGATTAAGAGGAATGTTTTGACGGTAAAACGGTTGAAATGCGTTGAAAAATGTGGGTGCAGTGGTCGCCAGAAAAAAGGGTGAAAATAGGGGCTTGGAAAAGCAGGAATTCTGGAAAATCCTATAATTTTTTTGAACTTGGAAAAAGGGTAGTTTGAATTTCCAGGAAAAACGCAATTTGGTTTGAAACTTAGGAATGCGTTAGTTTGAATGTCCAGGATGAGTGGAATGTTTTGATGTTGGAATGCTTTGAATAGGTTGAAAAACGTGGGAATTGTGCAACTCGTAAAAATGTCCCATTCATTTCAATGGGAACTTCCTGGAAATTTGGAAATTTTGGGAAAAGCGGGATTTTTTTCGAAAATGATTGGGAGCATGAATGTCCTGCATGAGCTGAATCGGTCGGTGTTGGAATTGTTTAAAACGGTCAAGAAATGTTGAATTAGTAACAGTTTTTAATTGAGAAATTCCTGGAATTGCGATGAAAATCGGGAATTTTTCTAGTTCCTTAACCAACTTGGTTTTTGTTCTGAATATGAGGAGTGTTTTGATGGTGGAACGGTTGGAATGGGTTGAAAAATGTGAACGAAGTCGTCGAACTTAAGGGTGTAATCAGTTTTTACTTCTATGCATACCATGAGGCACTCTGCAATCTATTGATGTGTCTGTTAATGTTCTGAAATACTTTTTTTCATATCAACATCGCCCTTGACGCGAATCCCTTAGGGATGACGGACGGCTGGGCAGTGCCTGAAGAGCTGCAGCCTGCCACCGTGCCCCCCCCCCCTCTGTTGCAAGTCTCGAGATGTATGTTGTAATATGTATATGTGCTTTGCTATGGAGGTTTTGTTCCCCACTCCAGTCTAGATTGTATTTTTTTACTCATCCTTCCCCAGCGTTGACCTTTTTCCCACCTTTTACGGGGCGCCTTGTGGCGACCCATCAGCGTTCCTGTTCTGTAACCCTACACTGTTTGTTTGTCTAATCTTGAACGGGTTTGTGCTGAAAACAAAGTTTTGTTGTACTTGTGCAATGACAATAAAGACCTAACTACCTACCTACCTACCTACCTACCTACCTACCTACCTACCTCTGACGTTAAAGATGTTATGCAACATATAAAATAACGACATAACTAATTACTCTTACAACGCGATAACTGAGTTACTCACTCAAATACTTTTTGGGAGAAGTAATTTGTAACTGTAACTAATTACTTTTTGAAGTAAGACTGCTAATAACGTAATAATACACGTTTTTCCTTATCTATGGCATCAGACTACATTTGTGTGTTTGTTCAGTGACATTTTTTTTTAAGTGCCCTCATCGAATTGCTCCTGTTCACATGATTATCTTTAACGATGGATTCCTGCTCAATGAGCGTGTGTGCGTGAAAGAGAGAGCCTCCCTGGGCGTGAGTCACGGCGTGACGTGGAGCGCCTGTGTCACTGGCACGCTTGGCCTCAGCACATGGCCCTCAGACAACACACTCTCTGCCTTCACATGCTCAGCTTCTCTCTCTCTCTCTCTCTCTCTCTCTCTCTCTCTCTCTCTCTCTCTCTCTCTCTCTCTCTCTCTCTCTCTCTCTCTCTCTCTCTCTCTCTCTCTCTCTCTCTCTCTCTCTCTCTCTCATTCTTCATCTTTTTCCAAGAAGCCATCCATCATCTGAGCCCCTGCTTTCAGCTGCACAAAGCACGTCGCCTTTCTTTTGTTTAGTGCTTCAGAATAACAGTTTGGGTCCACCTTTTCATTTGACACTGCCATTTCAGAATAATCCTTTCTGTTTGTCAGAAAATTAGAAAAATAAATATCACCAATCCATTTAATGTTTTTTTTGTGGAATGAGGAACACTTTTTTTAAATTTGTATTTATTTTATTTTATAAAAAAAATAAAAATTGGTCCACCTTTTCATTTGATGCTACGATTTCAAAATAATCCTTTCTATTTGTCAGAAAAATAATCACCAAACCCTTTGACGTTTTTGTGGAATCAGGAGTACTTTATTTTTGTTTGTTTGTTTTAAAAAAAAATTTTTTTAATTTTTTTATTTTGGTCTACTTTTTCATTTGACGCTACGATTTTAGAATAATCCTTTCTATTTGTCAGAAAGTAAAGAAAAAACATGTCATCAATCCTTTTAATGTTTTTTGTGGAATTAGGAGTACTTTTTTTTTTTTTTATTTACTTAATTTTTTTTGACATTTTAGTCCACATTTTCATTTGACGCTAAGATTTAAGAATAATCCTTTCTATTTGTCGAAAAACAAAAAACAAAACAAGTATCACCAATCCTTTTAATGTTTTTTGTGGAATTAGGAGTATTTTTTAAAATTTATTTTATTTTTTTATTTTTTATTTTTTATTTTGGTCCATCTTTTCATTTCTAAGATTTAAGAATAATCCTTTCTATTTGTCGGAAAATTAGAAAAATAAATCTGTTTGTCCACCCGTCTGTCTGTCTGACTGTCGGTAGGTCAGTCTGTCTGTCCATACAGTCAGTTCATCCGTCCGTTCGTCTGGTCGTCCGGTCAGTTTGTCAGTCCGTCCGTTTGGTTGGTCGGTCTGTCCGTCCGCTCGTCAGTCCATCCATCCTTCCGTCTGTCCATCCGTATGTCTATTTGTCCATCCGGCTGTCTGTCTGACTGCCGGTCAGTCGGTCAGTCGCTCGCCCTGTCCGACCGTCCGGTCTGTTGGTCGATTGGTCGGTCCGTTCCTTTGTCCGTCCTTACGTATATCTATCTATCTGTCTGTCTGTCTATGTGTCGGTCTGTCGGTCTGTCTGTCTCTCTGTCGGTTTGTCTGTCTGACTGTCTGTCTGACTGTCGGTAGTTCAGTCTGTCTGTCCATACAGTCGGTCCATCCGACCGTCCGTCCGGTCGATCGGTCGGTTGGTCAGTCCATCTGTTTGGTCGGTCAGTTGGTCCGTCCGTCCGCCCGTCCGTCCGTCTGTCCTTCCATCTGTCCATCCGTATGTCTGTTTGTCCACCCGTCTGTCTGTCTGACGTCGGTAGGTCAGTCTGTCTGTCCATACAGTCAGTCTATCCGTCCGTTTGTCTGGTCGTCCGGTCAGTTTGTCAGTCTGTCAGTCTGTCCGTTTGGTTGGTCAGTCTGTCCGTCCATTTAGTTGGTCGGTCTGTCCGTCTGCTCGTCAGTCCATCCATCCTTCCGTCTGTCCATCCGTATGTCTATCTGTCCATCCGGCTGTCTGTCTGACTGTCGGTCAGTCGCTCGCTCTGTCCGACCGTCCGGTCTGTTGGTCGATTGGTCGGTCCGTTCCTTTGTCCGTCCTTACGTATATCTATCTATCTGTCTGTCTGTCTGTCTCTCTGTTGGTTTGTCTGTCTGACTGTCTGTCTGACTGTCGGTAGTTCAGTCTGTCTGTCCATACAGTCGGTCCATACGACCGTCTGTCCGGTCGATCGGTCGGTTGGTCAGTCCATCCGTTTGGTTGGTCGGTTGTTCCGTCCGTCCACCCGTCCGTCCGTCCGTTCGTCTGTCCTACCATCTGTACATCCGTATGTCTGTTTGTCCACCCGTCTGTCTGTCTGACTGTCGGTCAGTCGCTCACCTGTCCGACCGTCCAGTCTGTTGGTCAGTCCGTCCCTTCGTCCGTCCGGTCGATCGATCGGTGGGTCTGTCTGTCTGTCTGTCTATCTATCTGCGATACAGAGACAGACAATGGAGAGATAATTCAATATGTGTGTGTGTCAATATATTGGGACTGTCAGAATAAAAAATATTAAAACATATCGTCTATTTAGCAACATAATTTTATAATTTTATAGCTGTTGGAAGACCTATTAACACAAAGTCAATCTATTTGTTTTGGTGTCTGCTAGTAATTTTTTTTTTATTAGTGTTTGTTTTTCCATATTGAAAAAAACTTTTTGCAACATGTATTTTCTTGCATCTGGTTCATTACCAGCATTACCAGTTAATTCCGGTGGTTTTCGCACAACACCCAGACGCCCCCTAGAGGCAAGGCAAATTTATTTATAGAGCTTAATTCGTAAACAAGGCAATTTAAAGTGCTTTGCAGAAAGTTAAAATAATGCAGAATAAAGATTTAAAATCATAATTCAAATTACAATCATAAAATACAATCATCTTAAAAAACAATCTTAACTAATTAAAATCAATCAAATACTGTAAATAAAATACTTTCAGTTCTCATATCAACAATCAAAAAAATAGTTTTCAGCTTGGCTTTGAACATTGCTAACATCCATCCATCCATCCATTTTCTACCGCTTATTCCCTTCGGGGTCACGGGGGGCGCTGGAGCCTATCTAAGCTACAATCGGGCGGAAGGCGGGGCACACCCTGGACAAGTCACCACCTCAACATGTTGAACCAAAAACCAATTTGTAAGCAAAAAAAAAAGATTTGCTACCAGAAAAAGCAAGTGTTTTGGGTTACAAATCATATTTTTGTATACATTGTTATTTTCACTCTTTTGGTTACAAATAGTTTTTTTGGTTACACATTTTTTTAGGTTACGTAATGTGTTTATGGTTACATGTCAGTTTTTTTTTTTTTTGGGTTACAAAGCATTTTTTTTTATTATTACACATGGGTTTTTAGGTTACAAATAGTTTGTTTTGGTTACAAATCGTTTTTCTGGTTGCAAATAATTTTTGGTTACACTATGTTTTTGGTTACATATCGGTTTTTTTGGTTACACATAATTTTTTTTGGTTACACATATTTTTTTTTTTACACTTTTTTTGTTAGAAATCTTTTTTTTTGGTTAAAAATCGTTTTTTGTTACAAATCGATTTTTTTTAGTTACAGATTGCTTTTTTTGGGTTACAAATCATTTTTGGTTTCACATTGTTTTGGTTAGAAATCATTTTTTTTAGGCACACATCGGTCCTTTTAGTTACATATCTTTTTTTTTGGTTACAAATCATTTTCTGTTACAATTTTGTTTCTTGGTTACAAATCTTTATTTGTTTCACATAGGGTTTTTTTGGTGACACCAATTTTGTGTTGCAAATTTTGTTTTTGTAACAAATGTTTTTTTTGTAAGACATCTTCTTTTGCTCGGAAATCTTTTTTTTTCTTCGTTATACATCTTTTTTTTTGTTTACAAATCGTTTTTTGTAAGACATCGTTTTTTGTTTTCACATCGTTTTTGTTTTTTTGTAATAAGACATCATTTTTTGGGTTGCAAATCTTTCTTTTTTGTTGTAAATCTTTTTTGTTGTTAAATGTCGTTTTTTAGTTACACATCGCTTTTTTGGTCACAAATATTTTTTTTTGTAATACATTTATTTTTGTTACAAATAGTTTTTTTTTTTAGTTAAAAATCGTTTTTGTTACAAATCGGTTTTTTTTTTTAGTTACACGTTGATTTTTTTGTCTTAAAAATCCTTTTTGGTTTCACATTGTTTTGGTTACAAATCGGGTTTTTTAGGTACACATACACTGTAGGTCCTTTTAGATTGTTTTTTTCGTGGGTTTTTTTCATTCACACTCATTCACACAAAAGGGTTGTTTCCTTCTGTTATTAATATTCTGGTTCCTACATTATACATCAATATATATCAATACAGTCTGCAAGACATACTGTCCGTGAAGCACACATGATTGTGCGTGCTGCTGGTCCACTAATAGTACTAACCTTTAATTTTACTCATTTCCATTAATTACTAGTTTCTATGTAACTGTTTTTATTTTATTTTATTTTATTTTTTGTTCAAGAAAATGTTTTTATTTATTTTTTATTTTTTTAAATAAAGGACATTATCTTCACCAGACCAGGTTGTCAATGAAATTAGATTGTTTAAAGGGTTCTTAAAACCAGGTCCAGTCCAGATTATGTCCAGGTCGGGCTCAGCAACAAACACCTTCATTTATGTACACTCAAATTAGGGAACACAACAGATTGCATATAATCTATAAACAAAATTACATTTTCAAAATAAGCATTTGAGCACTTCCCATTATTTTTATGTTTTTTTGGCATCATTATCGGTTTCAACCAGGTCCTTTTAGTTACAAATCTTATTTTTTTGGTTACAAATCGTTTTGTTTTTTAAACACATCGTATTTTTAGTTACAAATAGTTTTTGTTACAATTTAGTTTTTTGGTTTCAAATCTTTATTTGTTTCACATCGGGTTTTTTTTTTTGGTGACACACCATTTCTGTGTTGTAATTTTTTTTTTTTTTTTTGGAAGACATTTTTTTTGTTTGCAAATCTTTTTTTGGTTACAATGCTTTTTTTCTGGTTACATATCGTGTTTTTTTTTCACATCGTTTTGGTTTTTTCGTGGTAAGAAATCATTTTTTGGGTTGCAATTCTTTTTCTTGTCACGGCGGGGTTGCTGCTTACTGCGCGGTTCGTTCTCCCGTGATGCAAACGAACGACTCCAGACAGGACTTGCAGGTAGGAACATGATTTAATCTTAAAGGCCTACTGAAACCCACTACTACCGACCACGCAGTCTGATAGTTTATATATCAATGATGAAATCTTAACATTGCAACACATGCCAATACGGCCGGGTTAGCTTACTAAAGTGCAATTTTAAATTTTGCGCGAAACAGCCTGCTGAAAACGTCTAGGTATGATGACGTCAGCGCGTGACGTCACGGATTGTAGAGGACATTTTGGGACAGCATGGTGGCCAGCTATTAAGTCGTCTGTTTTCATCGCAAAATTCCACAGTATTCTGGACATCTGTGTTGGTGAATCTTTTGCAATTTGTTCAATGAACAATGGAGACAGCAAAGAAGAAAGCTGTAGGTGGGAAGCGGTGTATTGCGGGCGGCTGCAGCAACACAAACTCAGCCGGTGTTTCATTGTTTACATTCCGGAAAGATGACAGTCAAGCTTTACCATTGGCCTGTGGAGAACTGGGACAACAGAGACTTTTACCAGGAGGACTTTGAGTTGGATACGCAGACACGGGAGGGGGGAGGTGTTTGTTATGCGGGATTAATTTGTGGCATATTAAATATAAGCCTGGTTGTGTTGTGGCTAATAGAGTATATATATGTCTTGTGTTTATTTACTGTTTTAGTCATTCCCAGCTGAATATCAGGTCCCACCCGCCTCTCACAGCATCTTCCCTATCTGAATCGCTCCCACTGCCCTCTAGTCCTTCACTCTCACTTTCCTCATCCACGAATCTTTCATCCTCGCTCAAATTAATGGGGAAATCGTTGCTTTCTCGGTCCGAATCGCTCTCGCTGCTGGTGGCCATGATTGTAAACAATGTGCAGATGTGAGGAGCTCCACAACCTGTGACGTCACGCGCATATCGTCTGCTACTTCCGGTACAGGCAAGGCTTTTTTATCAGCGACCAAAAGCTGCAAACTTTATCGTCGATGTTCTCTACTAAATCCTTTCAGCAAAAATATGGCAATATCGCGAAATGATCAAGTATGACACATAGAATGGACCTGCTATCCCCGTTTAAATAAGAAAATCGCATTTCAGTAGGCCTTTAAAAAACACTCAACGCGGTACAAAACAGAAAACAAACCGACGAAACAAGGTGCCGATCGCAGACTAAAGACAAGCAAAACTTACGTAACTTACGGAAGCAAACAAAGAAGCCAGGACAAGTGACCGGCAGCGGCAGGCTTAAATAATGTCTCTTGATTAGAAACAGGTGAGCGTCCCGAAAACCAGAGGCAGGTGAAGATCATAAGTAGCCATGGTAACAAATTCAGAGGTGCACAAACAGGAACTAAATGAGTCCAAAACTAACAGAAAACACAAAACATGATCCGGACCACGGATCATGACATTTTTTTAGTTATAAATCTTTTTTGTTTTTAGTTAAGATTTTTTGGTTACAAATCTTTTTTGGGGGGTATACAAATGATTTATTTCTTTTAGCAATATGTTAAAAGGCTTTAATATAATATAATATAATATAATAAAATAAGAGGGTCCTGGGTTCGATCGCTGGGCTCGGGGTCTTTCTGTGGGAAATTTGCATGTTCTCCTGCGTGGGTTCCCTCCGGGTACTCCGGCTTCCTCGCACCTCCAAAGACATGCACCTGGGGATAGGCCCCTCCCACCTCCAAAAACATGCACCTAGGAATAGGTTGATTGGCAACACTAAATGGTCCCTAGTGTGTGAATGTTGTCCATCTGTGTGTACCTCGCCTTCTGTTCATTCTCTGCATGTCAACTGAAACAACAGGGAAGAGAGTTGACAACACCCGCCGCCCCTCCTCCTGCCGCTCGCCGCTCAACCCTCCCTCCTCCAATCCAAACACCTGAAGGGGGAGGGAAGCCGCAGGGCACATGTGAATGGTCGCTCACATGCCGCCGGTGCACAACGTGTTGCTGTAACACCTTCGCTCGCTCCGACAGAACCGCCGGTTACGTAAAATGCTTGGTGACAGCATACAGCTAAAAATGCTCATGCATTGTTAATGGAACATAAAAATATCCCAGCTGTTTGAAGTGTGTGTTGTTAAGCAGACTGGGATCGTCATGGCAACCCACAACCATCTTACACGACTACTTTGCAAAAGTAGAACGACTTTTCTTGCTGTGCACGGTTCAATGGTTGTTATCTAGTGTCAAATATCCCACATAAAGTTATGCAGTGGTGGTGCAGACCGCCCTATTTAAATTAGACTTTTTGCGTGTATACCGCCTGTCACCATGGAAACACTCATTTCCTTCTCTCCACATTCATGACACGAATGTTTGGTCATGTTGTGAAACATGCAGCAGGTAATACGTACCACCTTTTCTGGGCTATATTGAAGCCCGATCCAGACAAGAGAATTGTGAGGAGGCGTGGCCTGCGGACCTGCAGCGAGGCGGGGTGTGCCGGAGAAGGAGACGGAGACGGAGACGGAGACGGAGACGGAGACGGAGACCAGAGCGGATGGCTGAAAAGCAACCGGAAGAACGAGACTGTCACGAGAGGCGATTGCTGGAAAGCAGAGCGATGAGTTTATTGATTTATAAACAAAATCACAAAACCGTCACGTTAATTTGACCATTGCATTTTGGTCATTTCCCAACCAATATTCAACAACACAAATACAACGATGAAACAACATGCTTTTTGACAATGTTTAATCAATGTTGGGTTCTGACGTTGATTTGACTATTGAATTTTGGTCATTTCCCAACCAATATTCGACAACACAAATACAACGTTGAAACAACATGCTTTCTGACAATGTTTAATCAGCGTCAGGTTGTGACATTGATTTGACCATTGAAATCTGGTCATTTCGACACCAATAGTCAACAACACAAATACAACGTTGAAACAACATGCCTTTTGACAACGTTTAATCAACGTCAGGTTGTGACATTGATTTGACCATTGAAATCGGGTCATTTCGACACCAATAGTCAACAACGCAAATACAACGTTGAAACAGCATGCTTTTTGACAATGTTTAATCCATGTTGGGTTCTGATGTTGATTTGACCATTGAATTTTGGTCATTTCCCAACCAATATTCAACAACACAACTACAACGTTGAAACAACATGCTTTTTTACAACGTTTAATCAATGTCAGGTTGTGACGTTGATTTGACCATTGACATTTGGTAATTTCCCAACCAATATTCAACAACACAAATACAACGTTGAAACAACATGCTTTTTGACAACGTTTAATCAACGTCAGGTTGTGACATTGATTTGACCATTGAAATCTGGTCATTTCGACACCAATAGTCAACAACACAAATACAACATTGAAACAACATGCTTTTTGACAACGTTTAATCCATGTTGGGTTCTGATGTTGATTTGACCATTGAATTTTGGTCATTTCCCAACCAATAGTCAACAACACAAATACAACGTTGAAACAACATGCTTTTTGACAACGTTTAATCAACGTCAGGTTGTGACGTTGATTTGACTATTGAAATCTGGTCATTTCTCAACCAATAGTCAACAACACAAATACAACGTTGAAACAACATGCTTTTTGACAACGTTTAATCAACGTCAGGTTGTGACATTGATTTGACCATTGAAATCTGGTCATTTCGACACCAATAGTCAACCACACAAATACAACATTGAAACAACATGCTTTTTGACGTTTAATCAATGTTGGGTTCTGACGTTGATTTGACCATTGAATTTTGGTAATTTCCGAACCAATATTCAACAACACAAATACAATGTTGAAACAACATGCTTTTTGACAACGTTTAATCAACAATTGGTTCTGACGTTGATTTGACCATTGAATTTTGGTCATTTCCCAACCATTAGTCAACAACACGAATACAACGTTGAAACAACATGCTTTTTGACATGCTTTTTTTAAACGTTTTTGTGACGTTGATTTGACGATTAAAATTTGGTCATTTCCCAACCAATATTCAACAACACAAAAGAACAACATGCTTTTTGACAACGTTTAATCAACGTCAGGTTGTGACATTGATTTGACCATTGAAATCTGGTAATTTCGACACCAATAGTCAACAACACAAATACAACGTTGAAACAACATGCTTTTGACAACGTTTAATCAACATCAGGTTGTGACGTTGATTTGACCATTGAATTTTGGTCATTTCCCAACCAATATTCAACAACACAAATACAACGTTTAAACAACATGCTTTTTGACAACGTTTAATCAATGTTGGGTTCTGACGTTGATTTGACTATTGAATTTTGGTCATTTCCCAACCAATATTCAACAACACAAATACAACGTTGAAACAACATGCTTTTTGACAACGTTTAATCAATGTTGGGTTGTGACGTTGATCTGACCATTGAAATTTCCTAACCAACAACGTGGATCCAACGTTGGACATCAACGTTGTCTTAATTTACAAATACAACTATTTTGCAACCTTGTTTCAAAGTCAGTTTTAAAAGACATGTACGTATAATCAACGTTGTATTAATGTCTTGCGCCTGGTGGGAAACGATCCTGTCGTGTACATGGTGGCTCACATGCGACTTGTGTATGACTTCAACTCGACAGGCCAACTGATGGACCAGAACACCCGTCAGTCACCAGAACCAGGCCAGCTCCACAGAGATGGATGTGCCTGTTGACACTAATCCACAGTATGAGGTAATGGAGTTAGCTTGTGTTTGTGCACTCCTTCCCTGCCACTCCTGACTTACTGACTGACCTACTTAACCAGCGACTCACGTGGCACCAAAACACACACACATTCCAGTTTTTTTTTTTTTTTCCCAGAAGCTTAGGCGATCATAAGCAATGTGTGTGTGTGTGTGTGTGTGTGTGTATACAGGTCAAACTGCAACTCCCGCAGTTTGACTACCTGTTGCTATAGGTTGAGATCAAATATATACAGTTTACAATGTAAATAAACCAAGCAGTTGCAGTGGGCAATTCTGTGACTGCTTTTACTTGTATAAATATTTTATCTGTACTATCACTCGCTACAATCTTAGATGAAGTCAAAACGAGCACAAACAGGAAATGTTAGCCATTGTTCTTTGTCACTGTTTGTTTTGCTCTCTCTCTTCTACTTTTTCCATCTTTTTTCATGTTTTGATTTGGGGGCCACATTGGGCTTAAAATGTTTTGGTCGGGGGCCGAAAGCCGAATGCATGTAAAGTAACTTTATATATATATATATATATATATATATATATATATATATATATATATATATATATATATATATATATATATATATATATATATATATATATATATATTTTTTTTTTTGAAGATGGTCTAAAAAATAATATAAAATCTTGTTTTTAAAATATATACATCTAAATATTTATTTTAAAAACAATAATTTACATTATTTTATATATTATACATATATGTATGTGTGTATGTAAGTATGTATATACAGTCGTGATCAAAAGTTTACATACACTTGTAAAGAACATAATGTCATGGCTGTCTTGAGTTTCCAATACTTTCTAGAACTCTTATTTTTTTGTGATAGAGTGATTGGAGCACATACTTGTTGGTCACAAAAAACATTCATGAAGTTTGGTTCTTTTATGAATTTATTATTTATGAATTTATTATGGGTCTACTGAAAATGTGAGCAAATCTGCTGGGTCAAAAGTATACATACAGCAATGTTAATATTTGGTTACATGTCCCTTGGCAAGTTTCACTGCAATAAGGTGCTTTTGGTAGCCATCCACAAGCTTCTGGTTGAATTTTTGACCACTCCTCTTGACAAAATTTGACTTTCTTGGTAGCTTCTCAATCTATGGCGATGCAAAACACGCTTGACTGTGGACACTGACACCTGTGTTCCAGCAGCTTCCAATTCATTGCAGACCTGCTTTTTGGTGGTTCTCGGTTGACTCTTGATCATCTTGACCAATTTTCTCTCAGCAGCAGGTGATAGCTTGCGTTTTTTTCCTGATCGTGGCAGTGACAAAACTGTGCCATGCACTTTATACTTACGAACAATTGTCTGCACAGTTGCTCTTGGGAACCTTAAGCTGCTTTGAAATGGCTCCAAGGGACTTTCCTGACTTGTTCAAGTCAATGATTAGTTTTTTCAGATCAGTGCTGAGTTCCTTTGACTTTCCCATTGTCGCATTTGTAACCAAGTCTAATGACTGCATCACATGAGCCCTATTTAAATGGGCTCAGAGAAGTCAACAGGTGTCGTCAATCATAATCACTCACATGAAGTTAAGAGGCCATGCCATGAAGCTAATTTGATTTGATTTTAATTTTTCTACATCACCAAATTTGATCATGTATATTGCTGTATGTATACTTTTGACCCAGCAGATTTGGTCACATTTTCAGTAGACCCATAATACATTCATAAAAGAACCAAACCTCATGAATGTTTTTTTGTGACAAACAAGTGTGTGCTCCAATCACTCTATCACAAAAAACTAAGAGTTGTAGAAATGATTGGAAACTCAAGACAGCCATGACATTATGTTCTTTACAAGTGTATGTAAACTTTTGACCACGACTGTATATACATATATATATATATATATATATATATATATATATTTATACATATATATATATATTTATACATATATATATATATATACACACACATATATATATATACATATATATATATATATATATATATATATATATATATACATATATATACATATATATATATATATATATATATATATAAATATATATATATACATACATACATATACATACATACACACACACTATATATATATATATATACATACATACATACATACATATACATACATACACACACACTATATATACATTTTAAAAACACTATTTTATATTATTTTTAGACCATCTTCAAAAATCGATAAGTAAACATTTTTTAACAGACTTTTAGGCAATGTTAATGCTTACCCGCTGCGTGTATACGTCATGCAGGATTTGTCAGTAACTAGAGATGTCCGATATTATCGGCCGATAAATGCGTTAAAATGTAATATCGGAAATTATCGGTATCGTTTTTTATTATCGGTATCGTTTTTATTTTTTATTTTTTTTATTAAATCAACATAAAAAACACAAGATACACACTTACAATTAGTACACCAACCCAAAAAACCTCCCTTCCCCATTTACACTCATTCACACAAAAGGGTTGTTTCTTTCTGTTATTAATATTCTGGTTCCTACATTATATATCAATATATATCAATACAGTCTGCAAGGGATACAGTCCGTAAGCACACATGATTGTGCGTGCTGCTGGTCCACTAATAGTACTAACCTTTAACAGTTAATTTGACTCATTTTCATTAATTACTAGTTTCTATGTAACTGTTTTTATACTGTTTTACTTCCTTTTTTATTCAACAAAATGTTTTTAATTTATTTACCTTTTTTTATTTTATTAATTTTTTTAAAAAGTACCTTATCTTCACCATACCTGGTTGTCCAAATTAGGCATAATAATGTGTTAATTCCACGACTGTATATATCGGTTGATATCGGTATCGGTAATTAAAGAGTTGGACAATATCGGAATATCGGATATCAGCAAAAAGCCATTATCGGACATACCTATCACTAACCAAAAGGAGGTTTTGTATATTTTTTTTAAAAGGTTTTTATTTTTAAGTGTTATACCAAATGATACGTTGCGGTTTGACTCAAGAATGGCGTTGAATGGAGAATCAGCTCTATATCGAATAGTCACCCCACGCATTAGAATCGGATGGAATCATGAGGCGGCCCGAGATTACCACCAGGACAGGTTTGAACTAAAAAAGAACATTATATTATTCATTATTCACCTTAAATGTAAAAAAGTGTGCAATACAGCATCAATCATGGCTTGCTAATTAGCAATGGTGTACTTTTCCCCCTTTTATGTGAAACGTGTTGCAGTGTGTAGTGTGTGTAAACTGTCATCTGACCCCAGTTTCTCCAAATCCCATGGCACTGCTTCCAACCGACGCGCCACTTTGATAAAGGACGTGTGTGTGAGTGTGTGTGTGTGTGTGTGTGCCGGGGTGGGGTGCTAAATATGATCATGTGATCCACATCAAGCCATGATTAAATGACATACAGGGCGCATCATTTGCCGTGGAGCAGGTCCACGTGGACACCCGTGAGGAGTCCAAGTCCTTTGTCGTGGCATAAATCCATCAACACCATGTGAGGGCGAGTCAAACCCCCCCAAAACCCAGCAGTCTGCACCTGCATCCATTATGTTCACATTCCAGCACTTGTGCAGCCCCTCTGTCATTACAAATACACGTATCATAGCACTGCAAATAACGCCAATTAAATACCATCCTCCTTTAAATAACGACATGGCATTTTAAAGCTTATCACCCGCATCCCACGATTTGTCATTTTCACTTTTTCATGTCTTTTCAACGGCTCACACTCAACGCCCCTTTGGTAAATAAACGCGCCATTCCTGTGCTACGACAACAACCTGACATGTGTACTGATGATGCAACGACACTGTGTTTAAAGTCTGGAATGTGCTCCATAGCAGCCATGCATGAATGTGCCCAATTTGGTACATTTGTAGGGACCGACTGAACTCCGCACACTGCAAAAAGTCAGTGTTCAAAAACAAGGGAAAAAAAATACAAAAATTAGGGGTATTTCATTTGAACTAAGTAAAATTATCTGCCAATAGAACAAGAAAATTCGGCTTGTCAAGACTTTACGAAACAAGTAAAATGAGCTAACCTCAATGAACCCAAAAAATACCTTAAAATAAGTATATTCTCACTAATAACAAGTGCACTTTTCTTGGTCGAAAAAAGAGACCTTTTTGCTCAATATGTGGAAAAATATTCTTAAATTAAGTAAATGCTAGTGCCATTATCTTGACATAATGATATGCGCTCGGCATCATGATTTTTTTTTCATGCTTGAAGTAAGAAATGATTACTTTAAAAATGTAGTTTTATACTTGTGAGTGTTGATGACACAGCTTTGCAACACATAATATTCTAGTTTCAAGCATGTTTTACTCAATATAGGTCACTGAGATCATTTAGGACCAAAACCCTTAAAACAAGTAAAACACTCTAACATAAAATCTGCTTAGTGAGAAGAATTATCTTATCAGACAGAAAACAAGCAAATATCACCCTTATTTGAGATATTTAATCTTACTTAGATTTCAGTTCTTGCAGTGCAGGTACTATTGATATAGGTCAAATCTTATGTTGGGAACTTTCAAAGCCCTCTAGCCCAACTGCCTCTGGGTCAGGGGTGCCCATTACGCATACTTGCCAACCTTGAGACCTCCGAATTTGGGAGATTGAGGGGGGGGGGGGAGTTCAAGGGGGGGTGAGTATGTTTATAGCTAGAATTCACTGAAATTCAAGTATTTCTTATATATATATATATATATATATATATATATATATATATATATACAAACTCCGTTTCCATATGAGTTGGGAAATTGTGTTAGATGTAAATATAAAAGGAATACAATGATTTGCAAATCATTTTCAACCCATATTCAGTTGAATGCACTACAAAGAGTTGATGTTCAAACTCATAAATTTTTTATTTTTTTTGTAGATAATAATTAACTTAGAATTTCATGGCTGCAACACGTGCCAAAGTAGTTGGGATACGGCATGTTCACCACTGTGTTACATGGCCTTTCCTTTTAACAACACTCAGTAAACGTTTGGGAACTGAGAAGACACATTTTTTAAGCTTCTCAGGTGGAATTCTTTCCCATTCTTGCTTGATGTATTTTAGGCTTCATAATGCGCCACTCATTTTCAATGGGAGACAGGTCTGGACTACAGGCAGGCCAGTCTAGTACCCACACTCTTTTACTATGAAGCCACGTTGATGTAACACGTGGCTTGGCATTGTCTTGCTGAAATAAGCAGGGGCGTCCATGGTAACGTTGCTTGGATGGCAACATATGTTGCTCCAAAACCTGTATGTACCTTTCAGCATTAATGGCACCTTCACAGATGTGTAAGTTACCCATGCCTTGGGCACTAATACACCCCCATACCATCACAGATGCTGGCTTTTCAACTTTGCGCCTATAACAATCCGAATGGTTCTTTTCCTCTTTGGTCCGGAGGACACGACGTCCACAGTTTCCAAAAACAATTTGAAATGTGGACTCGTCAGACCACAGAACACTTTTCACTTTGTATCAGTCCATCTTAGATGAGCTCAGGCCCAGCAAAGCCGACAGCGTTTCTGGGTGTTGTTGATAAACGGTTTTTGCCTTGCATGGGAGAGTTTTAACTTGCACTTACAGATGTAGCGACCAACTGCAGTTACTGACAGTGGGTTTCTGAAGTGTTCCTGAGCCCATGTGGTGATATCCTTTACACACTGATGTCGCTTGTTGATGCAGTACAGCCTGAGGGGTCGAAGGTCACGGGCTTCGCTGCTTACGTGCAGTGATTTCTCCAGATTCTCTGAACCCTTTGATGATATTATGGACCGTAGATGGTGAAATCCCTAAATTCCTTGCAATAGCTGGTTGAGAAAGGTTTTTCTTAAACTGTTCAACAATTTGCTCATGCATTTGTTGACAAAGTGGTGACCTTCGCCCCATCCTTGTTTGTGAATGACTGAGCATTTCAAGGAATCTACTTTTATACCCAATCATGGCACCCACCTGTTCCCAATTTGCCTGTTCACCTGTAGGATGTTCCAAATAAGTGTTTGATGAGCATTCCTCAACTTTATCAGTATTTATTGCCACCTTTCCCAACTTCTTTGTCACATGTTGCTGGCATCAAATTCTAAAGTTAATGATTATTTGCAAAAAAAAAAAATGTTTATCAGTTTGAACATCAAATATGTTGTCTTTGTAGCATATTCAATTCAATATGGGTTGAAAATGATTCGCAAATCATTGTATTCCGTTTATATTTACATCTAACACAATTTCCCAACTCATATGGAAACAAGTTTGTATATATATATATATATATATATATATATATATATATATATATATATGTATATATGGAAACAGGTTTGTGTATATATATATATATATATATATATATATATATATATATATATATATATATATATATATATATGTATATATATATATATATATATATATATATATATACAGTATATATATATATATATGTATATGTATATATATATATATATATATATATATATATATATATATATATATATATATATATATATATAGTACAGTACACAGTAATGAAAACACAGTTGTTCTACTAACTGTACTGTACTTGCTGCTTACTTAAAAAAAAAAAAAAACACTTACCTTTCACTATTCGAGTAGCCTTTGTTTTGCCATTTAAGTACTGAATCCGGGAACATATCCTTCACGGATTTGTTGAAAACATCCGCAAATGAGAACGGGGTGTTTCTTGCAGCTATCAGCATAGCCATCTTTGTCTCGGCATATGTTACACCCTCAGGTCTCCATTTAGCAAGGTGGCCCATAATACTGCGTTGCCGCCGCCTTGTGCTTCTCTGACCGTTCATGAGTGACTATATCCATTCGGTCGCCGTGTTATGGGTTATAGATAAACCTATGGATAACGGAGACATATATAATAGTCTCTTTTTCAGGTGAGAGAGGACGCTAAAGGCAGTGGTCCCCAACCACCGGGCCGCGGCCCGGTACCGGTCCGTGGATCAATTGGTACCGGGCCGCACAAGAAAAAAAATAAAAATATTATTATTATTTTTTTTAATTAAATCAACATAAAAAACACAAGATACACTTACAATTACTGCACCAACCCAAATAACCTTCCTCCCCCATTTACACTCATTCACACTCATTCGCACAAAAGGGTTGTTTCTTTCTGTTATTAATATTTCTGGTTCCTACATTATATATCAATGTAGACCAATGCAGTCTGCAGGGATACAGTCCGTAAGCACACATGATTGTATTTTTTTATGACAAAAAAATAAAATAAAAAATAATTTTTTTTTATATATAGTAAAAAGCATACCCCCCCCCCCCCCCCACCCCCCTCCGAACCGTGCGAGTGGAACTGAAATGCTTGACCGTCCAGGGTGAGTGGAGTGTGTGGATGCTGGAGTGGTTCAAATTGGATGACAAATGTGGGATATGGAGAGGTTTGTATATTGCCCATTTATTGTCAATGGGGGAAAATTCTTGGTAATTGCGGGTAATCAGAGAATTTTTAGAACCGGGAAACAGGCTGGCTTGAATGTCCGGGGTGAGTGGAGTGTGTGGATGGTAGAACGCTTCAAATCGGATGAGAAATGTGGGATTTGCAGTAAATGTATATTTCTCATTCATTGTCAATGGGGAGAAAATTAGGGTAAATTTCGGGAACGCCGGGAATTTTGTGAAAGGAAAAACATATCTTGCATTCGATATATTGGAAGAGTAGTGTAGGTGGACTTGGAAAATGGTAGTTTGATTGTCCAAGGTGAGTGGAGGTTGTGGATGGTGGAAGGCTTCAAATCGGATGAGAAATGTGGGATATGCAGTCGATTGTATATTTCTCATTCATTGTCGATGGGGAGAAAATTGGGGTAAATTTTGGGAACGCCGGGAGTTTTGTGAAAGGGAAAACATATCTTGCATTCGATATATTGGAAGAGTAGTGTAGGTGGATGGTTGAAAGATTGGAAATGGGTTTCAAAACGGCGCAAAATTTTGAGAATTTAGGGCATCGTAAATAAAGTTGATTTGATTTGATTTGATCGTAGAACTATGAATTTGATTGGGAATTTCCCAGAAATTTGGGAATTTCGAGACAACCGGAAATTTTTTACTATATTGATAATAAAACAATTGTCCTAGATGATATGAATGGGTTGGTGATGGGTTTTTTTTTTAAATCAGTTGAAAAATAGTAACAGTAGTAACAGTTTGAATTGAGAATGGGTATTTCGGAATTCCTGGAGTTTCGGGAAAACCGGGGATTTTTACGGAAAAACACAATTATAACTTTTGTTTTCCCAACTAAGAGGAATGTTTTGCGGGTAGAATGGTCAAAAGCGGTTGAAAATTGTGGACTGTGAAAACATTCCAGGAAGAGGTATAATAGGGCTTTGGAAAACCGTGAATACCTGGAATTTTTTGGGATTTGGAAAATGGTAGTTTGATTGTCCAAGGCAAGTGGAGTGTGTGGATGGTGGAATGGTTCAAGTTGGATGAGAAACGTGGGATATGCAGTCAATTGTATATTTCTCATTAATTGTCAATGGGGAGAAAATTAGGGTAAATTCCGGGAACGCTGGGAGTTTTGGTAAAGGGAAAACATGTCTTGCATTCGATATATCGGAAGAGTAGTGTAGGTGGATGCTTGAAAGATTGGAAACAAGTTTAAAATCGGCGCAAAATTTTGAGAATTTAGGGCATTGTAGAACTATGAATTTGATTGGGAAAATTCCGGAAATTATCAGAATTTCGGGACAACTGGAAAATATTAATAGTAAAACAAATGTCCTCGATGATATGAATGGGTTGGTGTTGGATTTTTAAAATTGGTTGAAAAATAGTATCAGTAGGAACAGTTTGAATTGAGAATTGGTATTTCAGAATTCCTGGAATTTCGGGTAAAATCTGGGATGTGTACGGAAACATTTTTTTCATAACTTTTGTCGTCCCAACAAAGAGGAATATTTTGAAGGTAGAATGGTCAAAAGCGGTTGAAAATGTGGACTGTGAAAACATCGTAGAACTATGAATTTGATTGGGAATGTCCCGGAAATTTGGGAATGTTGGGACAATCGAACATTTTTGACTATATTGATAATAAAAAAATTGTCCTAGATGATATGAATGGGTTGGTGATAGATTTTTTTTTTTTAAATCGGTTGAAAAATAGTAACAGTAGTAACAGTTTGAATTGAGAATGGGTATTTCGGAATTCCTGGAGTTTCGGGAAAACCGGGGATTTTTACGGAAAAAAACAATTATAACTTTTGTTTTCCCAACTAAGAGGAATGTTTTGCGGGTAGAATGGTCAAAAGCGGTTGAAAATTGTGAACTGTGAAAACATTCCAGGAAGAGGTATAATAGGGCTTTGGAAAACCGTGAATACCTGGAATTTTTTGGGATTTGGAAAATTGTAGTTTGATTGTACAAGGCAAGTGGAATGTGTGGATGGTGGAATGGTTCAAGTCGGATGAGAAACGTGGGATATGCAGTCGATTGTATATTTCTCATTAATTGTCAATGGGGAGAAAATTAGGGTAAATTCCGGGAACGCTGGGAGTTTTGGTAAAGGGAAAACATGTCTTGCATTCGATATAACAGA
This sequence comes from Nerophis lumbriciformis, assembly GCF_033978685.3. NCBI lineage: Eukaryota > Metazoa > Chordata > Actinopteri > Syngnathiformes > Syngnathidae > Nerophis > Nerophis lumbriciformis. The sequence continues at coordinate 28,768,553 of NC_084569.2, forward strand.
AGAGTAGTGTAGGTGGATGCTTGAAAGATTGGAAACGAGTTTAAAATCTGCGCAAAATTTTGAGAATTTAGGGCATTGTAGAACTATGAATTTGATTGGGAAAATTCCGGAAATTATCAGAATTTCGGGACAACTGGAAAATATTAATAGTAAAACAAATGTCCTTGATGATATGAATGGGTTGGTGTTGGATTTTTAAAATTGGTTGAAAAATAGTAACAGTAGTAACAGTTTGAATTGAGAATTGGTATTTCAGAATTCCTGGAATTTCGGGTAAAACCGGGGATGTGTACGGAAACATTTTTTTTTATAACTTTTGTCGTCCCAACAAAGAGGAATATTTTGAAGGTAGAATGGTCAAAAGCGGTTGAAAAATGTGGACTGTGAAAACATTGTAGAACTATGAATTTGATTGTGAACGTCCCGGAAATTTGGGAATTTCGGGACAATCGAAAATTTTTGACTATATTGATAATAAAATAATTGTCCTAGATGATATGAATGGGTTGGTGATGGATTTTTTTTAAATCGGTTGAAAAATAGTAACAGTAGTAACAGTTTGAATCGACAATGGCTATTTCAGAATTCCTCGAATTTCGGGAAAACCGGGAATTTGTATGGAAAGAAAATATATAACTTTTGTTGTTTTGAAGGTGGAATGCTCAAAAGCAGTTCAAAAATGTGAACTGTGAGAACATTCCTGGAAGAGCTAAAATAGGGCTATGGAAAATCGGGAATTCCTGGAAATGGTAGTTTGATTGTCCAAGGCAAGTGTAGTGTGTGGATGGTGGAACGGTTTGAATTGGTTGAGAAATGTGGGAACTGTGCTGGTTCGAAAAATGGCCCAGAAAACCGTGAATTCTGGGTAACCTGGGATGTTTTTTTTAAACAGTTTGCGAGTGAACTCACGATTTGGTGGATGTTTTGATACTGGAACGGTTCCGATCAAATGAAAACTTTTTGGGTGGAATAATAATAGAGGATTTTTTTTGTGTAGAACACAATCAACACTTTGTAGGACTCAACCATATACAAAAAAATATCGATATATTTAAAAAAATATACTCAAAACATTTGAATGATATGAATCAATAAAATCAATAATAACAAACTCATTTGGTATGCGTGTTGTAAAAGATTATGCATATTTTTGTTTAGTCTTTTGGCTAACCTTGACATCTAACCTTCTTCGGGAAACAGTCTGGTGTTTTACCTCTGAAACCCGAAGCCGGAGACAATCTTACAAAAGCCGGACTGGGATGTCAACATCCTCTGCGGTCTCACTCACCTGCTTTCTTTCGCTTGTTTGGTGACCGACTGGATGGGACCCAATAAGAAAGTAGGTTGTCGCGGCTTTACGAGGAAGCATCGATTACACGGCGACACTCGCCGGCCTGTTTGAGGTTGGACAACGTGAACAAAACGTGGACTGACATAAAGTGTGTCAACACGGCCCGGCAGGCACAAGACGTTGATTATACGTACATGTCCTTTAAAACTGACTTTGAAACAACGTTGCAAATTTGTTGTATTTGTAAATTGAGACAACGTTGATGTCCAACGTTGGATCTACGTTGTTGGTTGGGAAATGACCAAATTTCAATGGTCAAATCAACGTCAGAACCAATTGTTGATTAAACGTTGTGAAAAAGCATGTTGTTTCAACGTTGTATTTGTGTTGTAAAATATTTGTTGGAAAATTATCAAAATTCAATGGTCAAATTAATGTCAGAACCCATCGTTGATTAAATGTCATCAAAAAAACATGTTGTTTCAACATTGCATTTGTGTTGTACTGTAGTATTCGTTGGAAAATAACCAAATATCAATCTTTAATCAAGGTCAAAACCTGACATTGAATAAACGTCAAAAAGCATGTTGTTTCAACGTTGTATTTGTGTTGTTGATTATTGGTTAGAAAATGACAACAATTCAATGGTCAAAACAACGTCAGAACCCAACATTGATAAAACGTCAACAAAGAGCATGTTGTTTCAACGTTGTATTTGTGTTGTAGAGTATTCGGTGGAAAATGACCAAAATTTAATGGTCAAATCAATGTCAGAACCCATCGTTGATTAAACGTCGTCAAAAAGCATGTTGTTTGAACGTTATATTTGTGTTGTAGAATATTGGTTGGAAAATGACCAAAATTCAATGGACAGTTTAACGTCAGAACCTGACATTGATTAAACCTTGTCAAAAAGCATATTGTTTCAACGTTGTATTTGTGTTTTAAAGTATTCGTTGGAAAATGACCAAATATCAATGTCTAATCAATGTCACAACCTGACTTTGAATAAACGTCAAAAAGCATGTTGTTTCAACGTTGTTATTTGTGTTGTAGAATATTGGTTGGAAAATGACCAAATTTCAATGTTAATATCACGTCACAGCCTGACATTGATTAAACGTTGTCAAAAAGCATGTTGTTTCAACGTTGTATTTGTGTTGTAGAATATTGGTTGGAAAATTACCAAATTTCAATGGTCAAATCAAAGTCAGAACCCATCGTTGATTAAACGTCGTCAAAAAGCATGTTGTTTCAACGTTGTATTTGTGTTGTAAAGTATTCGTTGGATAATGACCAAATATCAATGTCTAATCAACGTCACAACCTGACATTGAATAAACGTCAAAAAGCATGTTGTTTCAACGTTATATTTGTGTTGTAGATAAATGGTTGGAAAATGACAACAATTCAATGATTAAATCAATGTCAGAAACCAATATTGATTAAACGTCATCAAAGAGCATGTTGTTTCAACGTTGTATTTGAGTTGTAGAGTATTCGTTGGAAAATGACCAAAATTTAATGGTCAAATCAACGTCAGAACCCATCGTTGATTAAACGTCGTCAAAAAGCATGTTCTTTCAACGTTGCATTTGTGTTGTAAAGTATTCATTGGAAAATGACCAAATATCAATGGTAATATCAACGTCACAGCCTGACATTGATTAAACGTCGTCAAAAAGCATGTTGTTTCAACGTTGTATTTGTGTTGTAGAATATTGGTTGGAAAATGCCGAAAATTTAATGGACAGTTTAACGTCAGAACCTGAAATTGATTAAGCGTTGTCAAAAAGCATGTTGTTTCAACGTTGTATTTGTGTTGTAAAGTATTTGTTGGAAAATGACCAAATATCAATGTCTAATCAACGTCACAACCTGACATTGAATAAACGTCAAAAAGCATGTTGTTTCAACGTTGTTATTTGTGTTGTAGAATATTGGTTGGAAAATGACCAAATTTCAATGGTCAAATCAACGTCAGAACCCATCGTTGATTAAATGTCATCAAAAAAACATGTTGTTTCAACATTGCATTTGTGTTGTACTGTAGTATTCGTTGGAAAATAACCAAATATCAATCTTTAATCAAGGTCAAAACCTGACATTGAATAAACGTCAAAAAGCATGTTGTTTCAACGTTGTATTTGTGTTGTTGATTATTGGTTAGAAAATGACAACAATTCAATGGTCAAAACAACGTCAGAACCCAACATTGATAAAACGTCAACAAAGAGCATGTTGTTTCAACGTTGTATTTGTGTTGTAGAGTATTCGGTGGAAAATGACCAAATATCAATGGTAATATCAACGTCACAGCCTGACATTGATTAAACGTCGTCAAAGAGCATGTTGTTTCAACGTTGTATTTGTGTTGTTGAATATTGTTTTGAAAATGACCAAAATTTAATGGTGAAATTAATGTCAGAACCCAAAGTTGATTAAACGTTGTCAAAAAGCATGTTGTTCCAATGTTAAATTTGAATTGCTGAACGTCAGAACCTAATTCGAAAAGTTCTCAACGTTGTTTCAATGTCTTGTGCCTTCTGGGGGCTGCGATGCATTTGTGTGCTTATGCTTATCTATGCATGGAATATAAAACGTGTGCTCTGCGAGCAGTGTTCCTGTTGGACAAGAAGTGTGCAAGTGTGCAAGTGCGACCTTTCACACACAAATCAAACGCAGCTTTTCAATCCTCAACAGACTTTTCTCTGCAAAGGCCAACGTGGACTCTGTGCGGTCTGTCACATGCAAGAGGTTTGTACTGTGTTGCACAACAGCCTATTGCGTACAGTCCATCCATCCATCCATCTTCTTCCGCTTATCCGAGGTCGGGTCGCGGGGGCAGCAGCCTAAGCAGGGAAGCCCAGACTTCCCTCTCCCCAGCCACTTCGTCCAGCTCTTCCTGTGGGACCCCGAGGCGTTCCCAGGCCAGCCGGGAGACTTAGTCTTCCCAACGTGTCCTGGGTCTTCCCCGCGGCCTCCTACCGGTCGGACGTGCCCTAAACACCTCCCTAGGGAGGCGTTCGGGTGGCATCCTGACCAGATGCCCGAACCACCTCATCTGGCTCCTCCCGGATGGCAGAGCTTCTCACCCTATCTCTAAAGGAGAGCCCCGCCACCTGGCGGAGGAAACTCATTTCAGCCGCTTGTACCGGTGAACTTGTCCTTTCGGTCATAACCCAAAGCTCATGACCATAGGTGAGGATGGGAACGTAGATCGACCGGTAAATTGAGAGCTTTGCCTTCCGGCTCAGCTCCTTCTTCACCACAACGGATCGATACAGCGTCCGCATTACTGAAGACGCCGTGCCGATCCGCCTGTCGATCTCACGATCCACTCTTCCCTCACTCGTGAACAAGACTCTGAGGTACTTGAACTCCTCCACTTGGGGCAAGATCTCCTCCCCAACCCGGAGATGGCACTCCACCCTTTTCCGGGCGAGAACCATGGACTCGGACTTGGAGGTGCTGATTCTCATCCCAGTCGCTTCACACTCGGCTGCGAACCGATCCAGCGAGAGCTGAAGATCCTGGCCAGATGAAGCCATCAGGACCACATCATCTGCAAAAAGCAGAGACCTAATCTTGCAGCCACCAAACCAGATCCCCTCAACGCCTTGACTGCGCCTAGAAATTCTGTCCATAAAAGTTATGAACAGAATCGGTGACAAAGGGCAGCCTTGGCAGAGTCCAACCCTCACTGGAAACGTGTCCGACTTACTACCGGCAATGCGGACCAAGCTCTGGCACTGAGCATACAGGGAGCGGACTGCCACAATCAGACAGTCCGATACCCCATACTCCCTGAGCACTCCCCACAGGACTTCCCGAGGGACACGGTCAAATGCCTTCTCCAAGTCCACAAAACACATGTAGACTGGTTGGGCAAACTCCCATGCACCCTCAAGGACCCTGCCGAGAGTATAGAGCTGGTCCACAGTTCCACGACCAGGACGAAAACCACACTGTTCCTCCTGAATCCGAGGTTCGACTATCCGGCGTAGCCTCCTCTCCAGTACACCTGAATAGACCTTACCGGGAAGGCTGAGGAGTGTGATCCCACGATAGTTAGAACACACCCTCCGGTTCCCCTTCTTAAAGAGAGGAACCACCACCCCGGTCTGCCAATCCAGTGGTACCGCCCCTGATGTCCACGCGATGCTGCAGAGTCTTGTCAACCAAGACAGCCCCACAGCATCCAGAGCCTTAAGGAACTCCGGGCGGATCTCATCCACCCCCGGGGCCTTGCCACCGAGGAGCTTTTTAACTACCTCAGCAACCTCAGCCCCAGAAATAGGAGAGCCCACCACAGACTCCCCAGGCACTGCTTCCTCATAGGAAGACGTGTTGGTGGGATTGAGGAGGTCTTCGAAGTATTCCCTCCACCGATCCACAACATCCGCAGTCGAGGTCAGCAGAACACCATCCTCGCGTACAGTTTCTTAGCTTTTTCTTAAGTAAGTAAGTATGCTTTCTTAAGTGTGCTCGCAACCTCCTGCTGATATATTCTCGGCGCGGAGACACCGCTTTTAATATTGACAATCTTTTTTTTACGCAAGCATTCAGCTAAGGGAAGACATGTATGGTACAGGTGAGAGATGTGGCGTTCGCAAACGAACCGAGTCTAAATCCCAACCGAGAACCGATTACCAGTTGTGAGACGTTCTTCGAGGAGCCGTTTGTTATGCACATGCAATTTTCACGTCTGCGATTGGCCACCCCGCACGTGCGTGCCACCCGACGAGCAACTGTACTAGAAAATTAGTCTGAGTTAAAGGAAACTTAGCAGCATTTGGATTAACTTTTTGTTGATGATAAAAAAAATATACCGTATTTTTCGGACAAAAAGTTGCAGTTTTTTTTCATAGTTTGTGCGACTTATACTCAGGAGCGACTTATTTGTGAAATTCTTAACACATTACCGTAAAATATCAAATAATATTATTTAGCTCATTCACGTAAGAGACTAGACGTATAAGATTTCATGGGATTTAGCGATTAGGAGTGACAGATTGTCTGGTAAACGTATAGCATGTTCTATATGTTATAGTTATTTGAATGACTCTTACCATAAAATGTTACGTTAACATACCAGGCACGTTCTCAGTTGGTTATTTGTGCCTCATATGACGTACACTTATTCAGCCTGTTGTTCACTATTCTTTATTTATTTTAAATTGCCTTTCAAATGTCTATTCTTGGTGTTGGGTTTTATCAAATAAATTTCCCCCAAAAATGCGACTTATACTCCAGTGCGACTTATATATGTTGTTTTCCTTCTTTATTATACATTTTCGGCAAGTGCGACTTATACTCCGGTGCGACTTACTGTATACTCCGAAAAATACGGTACATGAAGTTTTACATATAGAAATAGAGCAAAATGTATATAATGTTTTAAAATTATTATCATTATTTAATTGTATTTACTTTTCCTTTATTCAAATACATTTATTTTATTTGGTTTCACTTTTGGGGCTTATTATTCCAAAAGGTAGTAGTTCCAGCGTACACACACCTGGCATGGTAGTACAATTTTGTACTCACATTTTTCTTATGTCCTAATGTTTATTGTAGTTTTAGTCATTCTTTTTATAATGCATGTGTGTGTGTGTGTGTGTATTTTTTTTCTATATCGTTAAAATAATGCAATTTATTTTAGGTAAGGGAAAATTCTAACCTGTGATGAACTATTATCATGTTGATAAAAAAAAACTATTTCAAAGCTGATGTGTTTAACATTATAAGCAATATATATATATATATATATATATATATATATATATATATATATATATATATATATATATGTATATATATATATATGAAAAAATGTAATCGCAAATGATTGTCTAATTATGCAAAAATATTAAAGTATTTCTGATTCTGATTCTGAAATATATTATCAAACATTCAAACCATTTTTTGATAGAAATAAATACTAATAATAATGATTTCAAAGCAAGTTATCCATCAAATTGTGCAATGTAAAAGTAGCAATAGATTTAATGGTAAAATTGAGACATTTACTGTGGTTTTTACAGCATTTTTCTCTAAATGAAAAAAAACAGTACTTTTTTTACTGTAATAAACTGTGGTCTCGTTTTGACATTTACATTAATAAACCGAAAAAATCTACAGTTGTTGATTTGCAGTTAAAAAAAACCCTGCCAACTCAGGTGCCAAAATTTACTGTAAAATTGCAGTTTTTTTTATTTACAGTAAAAAAAAAAACAAATGTAAATTTTACAGTAAAAATCTGGCAACTGAACTGCCTTTTTTTAAACCATAAAAACAGCAGTACTGTTTTTCCATTTACAATAATATACACTAAATTTTGAGGCGAAATTATTGCAATTTATCATATTTTTTTAACATTTTATTTAAAAAAAATCCAAATAAAATGCATCAGAAATTGTGTGATAATAGTATTCACTGTTAGATGTGGCCCTCTGGGGACAAACATAACTGCGATGTGGCCCTCAGTGAAAACAACTTTGACACCTCTGTTCTAAAGGATAGGAGTTCCAGCGCACACACACTAGATATGCTAGTACAATTTTGTACTCACATTTTTATTGTGTCCTCTTCTACTGATGTTTTCCCCCAAGATGCTTGAGGAGATGCTGAAAGAGTATGAAAAGGCGATTGTTTTTTATATATTTTTTTTGTTCATAATGTTAAAAACATCAGCTTTGAAGTTATCATGGACCAGGGCGACAAAAACATGGGATTAAATGATGAAAATAATAGTTTTACATGCCAGGAAATGGGCTCCAGTTCTGTAGATGACGTCACACCAAGACGGGGCGACATATCGAGTCTGGCAATGGAAAGGTTCCAAGTAGTTACTCAAAAACTCTTTGATATTACGTGAAATGACTGTCAGATTCAGTTTCAGGAGCAAAAAATAGATGCGGAGGACTCGTTAGAGAAATTTGGGTCATCTGGATGCTGTGGGTCTTTTAAGTCGGTCACGTTGAAGGACGTACATGACAATCATACAAATACAGAAATGAAATGAACTGATAAGAAAGAGAACACGTTTTATCATCTCAGCCAACACTTGCTGCTTTATCGTCCCCAGCAGCTGCTTCACCCTGAACTTTGAGGTTAAGCACATTAGCACAAGCCCTAAACAACATAGACAACCCTGACAGGAGAGGAGTGAGGAAAGCCATCTAAGTCAAGGTTGAAAAGCCATCCCTGAGCAGAGGATGTGGTCTGCGGCACCATCTGTCTCCCACATACAACACTGTCCTTTCAACCAGTCATAAAAGACTCTGCAATTTAGCCTCCAACAAATACCAGGAGTTAGTCACATCCTGTGATCAAAAATGTTTTTTGTGCCATTAGTTTACAACTGAATGGAATGCTTACGTGGGACATTCCGACTACTTTGGACTGGTAGTAGTCGATCCACAGCGATGGTTCTGCCACATAATACCTCCATGCTAACGAGGAAATTACACTTCAACGACTGTCGTTGGCTTTAAAAGTAGGATTGTTGGTTTGCATCAACACATTTGTTTTTCTTACTACGATAGGGTGAAACCATCCTTGCCCAGCACACCCTCCTGGTTTTGGAGTAAAAATATTTGGGATTTTGGCACCAGCCGCTAGATTAGATCTGACCAATCTAAGTCTATGATCATGAACTGATTAAGCCTACTGAGGTTTTGGCACCAGCTGCTAGACTAGACCTGACCAATCTAAGTCAAAGACTAGATTTGACCAATCTAGGTCTATGAGCATGAACTGATGAAGCCTACTGAGGTTTTGGCACCAACAGCTAAACTAGACCTGACCAATCGAAGTTAGAGACTAGACCTGACCAACGTAAGTCTAAGACTAAGTTTGACCAATCAAAGTCTATGAGCACGAACTGATAAAGCCCACTGAGGTTTTGGCACCAGCCGCTAGACTAGACCTGATCAATCTAAGTCAAAGACTAGATCTGACCAATCTAAGTCAAAGACTAGATCTGACCAATGTAAGTCTATGAGCATGAACTGATGAAGCCTACTGAGGTTTTGGCACCAGCCGCTAGACTAGATCTGACCAATCTAAGTCAAACACTAGATCTGACCAATCTAAGTCTAAGAATAGATCTGACCAATCTAACTCTATGAGCAAGAACTGATGAAGCCTACTGAGGTTTTGGCACCAGCTGCTAGACTAGATATGACCAATCTAAGTCAAAGATTAAGTCTGACCAATCTAAGTCTATGAGCATGAACTGATGAAGCCTACTGAGGTTTTGGCACCAGCCGCTAGACTAGACCTGACCAATCTAAGTCAAAGACTAGATCTGACCAATCTAAGTCTATGAGCAAGAACTGATGAAGCCTACTGAGGTTTTGGCACCAGCAGCTAAACTAGACCTGACCAATCGAAGTCAAAGACTAGACCTGACCAACGTAAGTCTAAGACTAAGTTTGATCAATCTAAGTCTATGAGCATGAACTGATAAAGCCCACTGAGGTTTTGGCACCAGCCACTAGACTAGACCTGACCAATCTAAGTCAAACACTAGATCTGACCAATCTAAGTCTAAGATTAGATCTGACCAATCTAAGTCTATGAGCAAGAACTGATGAAGCCTACTGAGGTTTTGGCACCAGCTGCTAGACTAGATATGACCAATCTAAGTCAAAGATTAAGTCTGACCAATCTAAGTCTATGAGCATGAACTGATGAAGCCTACTGAGGTTTTGGCACCAGCCGCTAGACTAGACCTGACCAATCTAAGTCAAAGACAGGATCTGACCAATCTAAGTCTATGAGCAAGAACTGATGAAGCCTACTGAGGTTTTGGCACCAGCAGCTAAACTAGACCTGACCAATCGAAGTCAAAGACTAGACCTGACCAACGTAAGTCTAAGACTAAGTTTGACCAATCTAAGTCTATGAGCACGAATTGATAAAGCCCACTGAGGTTTTGGCACCAGCCGCTAGACTAGACCTGACCAATCTAAGTCAAACACTAGATCTGACCAATCTAAGTCTAAGATTAGATCTGACCAATCTAAGTCTATGAGCAAGAACTGATGAAGCCTACTGAGGTTTTGGCACCAGCTGCTAGACTAGATATGACCAATCTAAGTCAAAGACTAAGTCTGACCAATCTAAGTCTATGAGCATGAACTGATGAAGCCTACTGAGGTTTTGGCACCAGCCGCTAGACTAGACCTGACCAATCTAAGTCAAAGACTGGATCTGACCAATCTAAGTCTATGAGCAAGAACTGATGAAGCCTACTGAGGTTTTGGCACCAGCAGCTAAACTAGACCTGACCAATCGAAGTCAAAGACTTGACCTGACCAACGTAAGTCTAAGACTAAGTTTGACCAATCCAAGTCTATGAGCACGAACTGATAAAGCCCACTGAGGTTTTGGCACCAGCTGCTAGACTAGACCTGACCAATCTAAGTCAAAGACTAGATCTGACCAATCTAAGTCCAAGACTAGACCTGACCAATGTAAGTCAAAGACTAGATCTGACCAATGTAAGTCTATGAGCATGAACTGATGAAGCCTACTGAGGTTTTGGCACCAGCCGCTAGACTAGACCTGAACAAGCCCAGAGCATAATACTACCACCATCATGCTTGACGGTAGTTTTGGTGTTCCTGGGATCAGTATGTGGAATTAAATTATGGAATGGATTAAGTAAAGAAGTTAAAAATTGTACTGATATGATCCAGTTTAAGAGGTTGTTCAAAATAATAGTGCTTACAGAGTACAAAAAAGAAGAATTATGAGAAATACTTTCAACCTTATTGAAAATAAGATATTCTTCATCTCAGTATGTTAATAATGACTGAATTAATTAATTAATTACATATTACAAAACTGTTGTATACTAATTCATAGATGTTATTTTATTATATAAAAAGGTCAGTAAATGATTCTATATATTTGTAAACGCTTGAAGTGGGAAAGGGGTAGGATTAAATAAGCTTTGCTTCTTCCTACTCCTTTTCGGGCATGATGTAAAATGAAATGATATGAAATTGTGTGATGTATTATGATGTAAGTGTGTTCATGTTCGAAATAAACTAAAGAAAGAAAGAAAGAAAGGCCTCACCTTTTCTCCTCCAAACATATTGCTGGGTATTGTGGCCAAACAGCTCAATTTTTGTTTCATCTGACATCACATGGACAAAGATAAGACCTTCTGGAGGAAAGTTCTGTGGTCAGATGAAACAAAAATGGAGCTGTTTGGCCATAATACCCAGGAAGACCAAGGAGCTGATTATTGATTTCAGGAAAAAAATCACTGAGCTCATCCAGCCCATCTACATCATGGGAGAGGAGGTGTAAAGGGTCTCAGAGTGCAAGTTCCTGGGTGTGAACATCTCAAGCAACATGACCTGGAAAAGCAACACCACTGCACTCCAGAAAAAAGGTCAGCTAAGACTGTATTTTCTGAGAAGGCTGAGGAAAATAGATGTGGCTGATAACCTGCTCCTGTCCTTCTATCGCTGCTCCGTTGAGTCAATACTGACCTACGGCATCTCTGTGTGGTTTTCTAGCTGCACCGTGGCAGAGAGAAAGAGATTACAGGGGGGCATAAACGCGGCCCAGAGGATCACTGCATGTCCTCTTACATCTCTAGAGGACCTGCACAAGAGACACTGCAACAGGAGAGCAAACAGCATCCTCAAGGACTCATCCCACCCAGGTCACCACTGGCTTGAACTCTTGCCCTCAGGGAGGCGCTATAAGACCATCAAAGCAAGGACAAATAGACTGAAAAACAGTTTCTATCCTAGAGCTGTTATTGCCCTAAACTCTGTACTTACCTGAACACTCACCACTTTATTACTTGCTTACCTCTGATAAAGATCTACTGTGCAATATGTTTTTTTTACATTTTATTATGTTTTAAAATTTTAAATTGTTTTATTATTGTTGTTGTCTTAAGATTATTTTATGTAGGTTTGTTTTAAAAGCACTGAGCTGGATTGCTGTCCAATTTCGTTGTTTCCATACAATGACAATAAAGGTATTCTGATTCTGAATATGTTTGGAGGAGAAAAGGTGACGCTTTTATTCCTAGGAACACCATTCCTACCGTCAAACATGGTGGTGGTAGTATTATGCTCTGGGCCTGTTTTGCTGCATATGGAACTGGTGCTTTACAGAGAGCAAAAGGGACTATGAAAAAGGAGGATTACCTCCAAATTCTTCAGGACAACCGAAAATCATCAGCCCGGAGGTTGGGTCTTGGGCGCAGTTGGGGGTTCCAACAGGACAATGACCCCAAACACACGTCAAAAGTGGTAAAGGAATGGCTAAATCAGGCTAGAATTAAGGTTTTAGAATGGCCTTCCCAAAGTCCTGACTTTAAACCCCAATGAGAACATGTGGACAATGCTGAAGAAACAAGTCCATGTCAGAAAACCAACAAATTTAGCTGAACTGCACCAATTTTGTTCAAGAGGAGTGGTCAAAAATTCAAGCAGAAGCTTGTGGATGGCTACGAAGGGACATGTAACCAAATATTAACATTGCTGTATGTATACTTTTGACCCAGCAGATTTGCTCACATTTTCAGTAGACCCATAATAAATTCATAAAAGAACCAAACTTCATGAATGTTTTTTGTGACCAACAAGTATGTGCTCCAATCACTCTATCACAAAAAAATAAGAGTTGTAGAAATGATTTGAAACTCAAGACAGCCATGACATTATGTTCTTTACAAGTGTATGTAAACTTTTGATCACGACTGTATACATTTACAGAATCTTTCTGTGTAAATAACTCTTGTCGCAACGGATATATCTGCGGCTAATATATGAAAAAATAAATTACGTGGGTGGGGCTTATATCCCGGTGCGCTCTATAGTCGGGAAAATAAATCAGTTGATTATGAAACAGTAGCACAGTCTCAGCATAGTGTCAATACAGCTAGTGAGTGTGCCACTCACTCACTAGTCCGTTTCGGCACTATTTAGTCCGATTTTTTTTGCCGGAAAGGAATCTCTGGACTGCTTACTTCAAAACATGAACAGCCAAATGTTTCCAAGAGTTTCATCAGCTGAATGGAGAGACACTCCGCGCATTCAGCTGCTGCTCGGGCCCCCCGCTTACATTCCAGTCTGGGTAGAAAATAAAACTCATGCCATCATCCTTTCCTGCCCGAGTTTCTGCCCCTTTTAATTAGCCCGCCGCCCCACACCCCCAAACCCCCCCTGGATTGTTTGCGCCTCCTTAAAAGGCGACCTGGTTTCTGTAAAAAACACGACCTGTTGATTGATAACGGCTGCTCTGAGGAGAGGTCAGCGCAACGACAAGACATTCCTGCAGTGGGATTCAAAGCCAAGCGGGGACACGTGACCGCGTGAAGTCTGCTGCTTTGTGGTCCCGCTGGCGGCTGGACTGTATATGGTCAGGATTCATGGAGCTGAGAGCAGATTTCCTCTCAAGTCCAGCGGGGTGGGGGAAAAAAACAAACCCAAAACGTGAGCGGAGGAGGGATACATCACCATGTTAGGACGGGCGTATTTGAACGTTCGCCGTTTCTCGCCCGATGCGGGCCACACCCACCTTCCCGCCTGTCAACCCCACCAGCAGCTGGTTTGCGGGTTCACTCGAGGCTTTTCGGAGCGTTCAAAGTGATTTTGTGGAACGTTGACATAAAAAGGCGGGGCCTATTTGAAGAAACTGACCTACATTTCGCCGGCTGCTTCCTGTGCACGCAGGATTGGGAGCAATGTGGGAAAAGCCACAAAGAGCTCATTGACTTGTTTTGGGTTGGAAACAAAACGTCTCAGATTAGCATGCAACTGGGTCATCAGGGCCGTGAACATGTTGCACCCACAATCTTGGCATTGCCCAAAAAGGCTCAAAGTCATTAAAAATTGTACAGCAGGCGTGTCCAAACTTTTGCCACTGAGGGCCGCACACTGAAAAATCAGAGCATGCGGGGGACATTTCGATATTTTTCATTTTCATAACCAAAACAATATAACGGTTTTTTTTTAAGCTGGTCCCAGGGCCCGAGAAGGGTCTCAGTCATAAAACGCTTTAAAAAAGTAATTTGTTTTTTCTTCAGCTCTATATTTTGATAGAAAAATATTTTTTTATGTTTTATGCACTTTTTATTTTCATGTTTTTATGGAGATAAACTCTAATTATGCAACATATTTCCCCCCCCCAAAAAAAATTTTCAAAGTGGAATACTTGATGTGAAATAATTGGAGCCTTAAATATGTCAATAATTCAATAGCAACATTGCTTTTGATTCATTATTATTTTTGGACTAATGACAGTTGGGGATCCAAAAGGGCCCAACTCTTAAAAGTGTTAAAAATAAGTCAAATCTTTATTTAATTTTTTTTAATTTTCACTGCTTAAATTTCTCGATCAACTTCAGATATATTTGCCAATTCTATGTTTTTATAACTTTTTACACGTTTGTGTAGTTTTATTGTTTGTCATAGAACACTTTTTTTTTTGGCGACCACACAAAACATGCATCATTTTTTTCTAAAAAATATTTAAAGTTTATATGTTTGATGTGACGTAATTAAAGCCATGAATATGTCAATAATTAATAACATTGATTTTGATTCATTATTATTTTTTGAGCAATGACAGTTGCTCAAAAGGGCCCAACTCTTGAAAGTGTCAAAAGTAAGTCATACTTTTATATTTTATTTTTTTACATTGACCACTTAAATCTCGATCAATTTCAGATCTATTTGTAAATTTTATGCTTTTATAAATTTTTATAAGATTTTGTAGTATTTTTTTTTATTGTTATTGTTATTTTAGTTTTTATTATTTGTTTTATACCTTTTTAGAAAACTTTTTTTTCGTCGACCACACAAAACATGCAATATTCTTTTCAAAAACATATTTTAAAGTTGTATATTTGATGTGACATAATTAGAGCCATGAATATGTCAATAATTAATAACATTGATTTTTATTCATTATTATTTTTGAAGCAATGACAGTTGTGGATCCAAAAAGGGCCAAACTCTTAAAATTGTTGAAAGTAAGTCACATATATTTTTTTCCCCTTACTTTAACTGCTTAAATCTTGATCAATTTCAGATTTATTTGTAATTTTTATGTTTTTACAACTTTTTATAAGATTTTGTAGTAATTGTTTTATTTGTTAGTTATTTTATTTTTTATAATTTGTTTTATGCCTTTTTTGTCAGAGAAAACTTTTTTTTGACGACCACACAAAACATGCAATATTTTTTTCAAAAAAATATTTTAAAGTTGTATATTTGATATGACATATTTAGAGCCATGAATATGTCAGTAATTATTAACATTGATTTTGATTCATTATTTTTTTTGAGCAATGACAGTTGGGGATCCAAAAGGGCCCAACTCTTAATTAAAAGTGTTAAAAATAAGTCACATCTTTGTTTTATTTTTTTTACTTTCACCGCTTAAATTTCTTGATCAACTTCAGATATACAGTATTTGCCAATTCTATGTTTTTATAACTTTTTATAAGTTTTTATAGTTTTATTGTTTGTTTTATACCCCTTTTGTCATAGAATTATTTTTTTCCCGCGAACACACAAAACATGCAACATTTAAAATATATATACAGGTAAAAACCAGTAAATTAGAATATTTTGAAAAACTTGATTTATTTCAGTAATTGCATTCAAAAGGTGTAACTTGTACATTATATTTATTCATTGCACACAGACTGATGCATTCAAATGTTTATTTCATTTAATTTTGATGATTTGAAGTGGCAACAAATGAAAATCGAAAATTCCGTGTGTCACAAAATTAGAATATTACTTAAGGCTAATACAAAAAAGGGATTTTTAGAAATGTTGGCCAACTGAAAAGTATGAAAATGAAAAATATGAGCATGTACAATACTCAATACTTGGTTGGAGCTCCTTTTGCCTCAATTACTGCATTAATGCGGCGTGGCATGGAGTCGATGAGTTTCTGGCACTGCTCAGGTGTTATGAGAGCCCAGGTTGCTCTGATAGTGGCCTTCAACTCTTCTGCGTTTTTGGGTCTGGCATTCTGCATCTTCCTTTTCACAATACCCCACAGATTTTCTATGGGGCTAAGGTCAGGGGAGTTGGCGGGCCAATTTAGAACAAAATTACCATGGTCCGTAAACCAGGCACGGGTAGATTTTGCGCTGTGTGCAGGCGCCAAGTCCTGTTGGGACTTGAAATCTCCATCTCCATAGAGCAGGTCAGCAGCAGGAAGCATGAAGTGCTCTAAAACTTGCTGGTAGACGGCTGCGTTGACCCTGGATCTCAGGAAACAGAGTGGACCGACACCAGCAGATGACATGGCACCCCAAACCATCACTGATGGTGGAAACTTTACACTAGACTTCAGGCAACGTGGATCCTGTGCCTCTCCTGTCTTCCTCCAGACTCTGGGACCTCGATTTCCAAAGGAAATGCAAAATTTGCATGGTTGGGTGATGGTTTGGGGTGCCATGTCATCTGCTGGTGTCGGTCCACTCTGTTTCCTGAGATCCAGGGTCAACGCAGCCATCTACCAGCAAGTTTTAGAGCACTTCATGCTTCCTGCTGCTGACCTGCTCTATGGAGATGGAGATTTCAAGTTCCAACAGGACTTGGCGCCTGCACACAGCGCAAAATCTACCCGTGCCTGGTTTACGGACCATTGTATTTCTGTTCTAAATTGGCCCGCCAACTCCCCTGACCTTAGCCCCATAGAAAATCTGTGGGGTATTGTGAAAAGGAAGATGCAGAATGCCAGACCCAAAAACGCAGAAGAGTTGAAGGCCACTATCAGAGCAACCTGGGCTCTCATAACACCTGAGCAGTGCCAGAAACTCATCGACTCCATGCCACGCCGCATTAACGCAGTAATTGAGGCAAAAGGAGCTCCAACCAAGTATTGAGTATTGTACATGCTCATATTTTTCATTTTCATACTTTTCAGTTGGCCAACATTTCTAAAAATCCCTTTTTTGTATTAGCCTTAAGTAATATTCTAATTTTGTGACACACGGAATTTTGGATTTTCATTTGTTGCCACTTCAAATCATCAAAATTAAATGAAATAAACATTTGAATGCATCAGTCTGTGTGCAATGAATAAATATAATGTACAAGTTACACCTTTTGAATGCAATTACTGAAAGAAATCAAGTTTTTCAAAATATTCAAATTTACTGGCTTTTACCTGTATATTGTAAAGTTGTATATTTGATGTGACATAACTACAGCCATGAATATGTCAATAATTAATAACATTGATTTTGATTCATTATTATTTTTTGAGCCATGACTGTTGGGGATCAGAAAGGGCCCAACTCTTAAAAGTGTTAAAAATAAGTCACATCTTTATTTTATTGTTTTTTTTTTACTTTCACCGCTTACATTTATCAATCAACTTCAGGTATATTTCCCAATTCTATGTTTGTATAACTTTTTCAAAGTTTTTGTAGTATTTTTTGTTTGTGCTATATTTTATTTGTCATTGAAAACCTTTTTTCAGTGAACACACAAAACATGCAATATTTAAAAATATATATATTTTCAAGTGGTATCTTTGATGCCAAGTAATTAGAGCCTTGAATATGTCAATAATTCATAATATTGATTTTAAATCTTTTTTTTAATTTTTATTTGTTTATAATAAAATAACTAGGGGTATCCAGATACAACTTTTTCACCTCTGATATGAAACCGATATTGGAGTATTTGCCGACACCGATATTGAATGAACATAACCTCAGCACAAACTTTGTGATTGTCATGACGACGTGGACTATCTTGCAGCTTGCTGCGTGGATGGTTTTACCGGAATGCAATCGGACCAGACCAGTCATGGCTTGAAGGTATATACATGATTTAATTTAACACTATAACAAGAAACAAACAAAAGGGTACAAACAAAAGGTGCGCACAAGGTGGAGAACAAACTTGGCTATGAACAAAACTAACACTTAGACAGAAACTATGGACATGAAAAACTACACTTACTGTGAAGTGAAAAAACAAACACTTACGTGGCATGGCATGAAGCATAAACTAGGGAATAAACAGGGCATGATAATGACAGAGGTAATGTCGCCAGGATGACCAACAGAAAAAGACAGGCTTAAATAACAGTGACATGATTAGTGACAGGTGTGTGAGTCCAAACGTGAAACAGGTGAAACTAATGGTTGCTATGGTGACAAAACAAGGGAGTGAAAAAGCAGGAACCAAAAAGAGTCCAAAAACCAAACAGCACATGGCCAAACAAAAACATGATCAAAAGACATGACAGTGATGTGGAATGTTAAAAAAAAGGCTTAATAAAGTAAAAGTAATCAAACTCTTTTATAACAGTAAAACATTAAAAAATTAACAAACACATCATTCCCCACAACTTGATTCATGTTTATCAGGAGGGAGGAGACGTGAAAAAAGTCAGTGTTTGTTCAAGAAACCCTGCCAAGCAAATTATGTTACCATGGTAACCTCTCTTTTTTGGAGCGGAAAACCCCCACATTTCCCTAATCTCAGTTTTAACAAACTCAGGGTTTTCACCAAACTCTCTTTCTGGAATAGCCCCAGTTGGGTTGAGTTAAACAGAAACAAAACATTCCAAAAAAATATTAAAAAATGGCAGTTTGAGAGAAATGTGACACGTTTATCTTCTGACCTTCATTGTCCCTTTGGAGGACTGAGTCATAGCTCTTGTCGGCCGCCAGTTTTAGAAAGTGACTGATATTGTTGGCTGCATTTGTTTGAACTATAAACAAAGTTCCCTTGGGACGACAATGTGGATATTTGATAAGAACCGACAAGGAACTTTCCCCCAGATAGCTGACCTTTGACGTCCTGTGCAGCCAACGGTGGTCCCAGAATGTTTGAGGACAAGCGGTATAGAATTATGAAGACCCAGTTGTATCAATCTAAATCCTGTGTGGTGCTGGCAGTTTACAGTTGACCTCTGACAAGGCATGAAATTACCACAGAAGCCTGACTGTTTGGCTGCAAGGGGGATCGAGTAATTGGTATTTACTAACAGTAAAACGAGCAAAACATAATTTTGATGCTTGGATTCCCACTGAAGTGATGTCTCCTGACAGACTCGAGTCAAGTCAAGTGCACAGGTGGGTAGAGTAGCCAAAAACGGTACTCAATTAAGAGTAGGGATCGCCAAACTACCATTAATAGAGGAAAATAGATGTGGCTGATAACCTGCTCCTGTCCTTCTATCGCTGCTCTGTTGAGTCAATACTGACCTGCGGCATCTCCGTGTGGTTTTCTAGCTGCACGGTGGCAGAGAGAAAGAGATTACAGGGGGTCATAAACGCGGCCCAGAGGATCACTGCATGTCCTCTTACATCTCTAGAGGACCTGCACAAGAGACACTGCAACAGGAGAGCAAACAGCATCCTCAAGGACTCATCCCACCCAGGTCACCACTGGCTTGAACTCTTGCCCTCAGGGAGGCGCTATAAGACCATCAAAGCAAGGACAAATAGACTGAAAAACAGTTTCTATCCTAGAGCTGTTATTGCCCTAAACTCTGTACTTACCTGAACACTCACCACTTTATTACTTGCTTACCTCTGATAAAGATCTACTGTGCAATATGTTTTTTTACATTTTATTATGTTTTTAAATTCTAAATTGTTTTATTATTGTTGTTGTCTTAAGATTATTTTATGTAGGTTTGTTTTAAAAGCACTGAGCTGGATTGCTGTCCAATTTCGTTGTTTCCATAAAATGACAATAAAACATATATATATATATATATATATATATATATATATATGTGTGTAATATATATATATGTGTAATATATATATATATATATATATATATATATATTAGGGTTGTCCCGATACCATTATTTTGGTACCGGCACCGGTACCAAAATGTATTTCGATACTTTTATAAATAAAGGGGACCACGAAAAATGGCATTATTGGCTTTATTTTAACAAAAAATCTTAGGGTACATTAAAAATATGTTTCTTATTGCAAGTTTGTCCTTAAATAAAATAGTGAACATACTAAACAACTTGTCTTTTAGTAGTAAGTAAACAAACAAAGGCTCCTAATTAGTCTGCTGACGTATGCAGTAACATATTGTGTCATTTATCATTATATTATTTTGGAAACATTATAAAGGACAAACTGTAAAAATGGATTATTAATCTACTTGTTCATTTACTGTTACGATAAGGTTATTTTCTGTTTCAACATGTTCTATCTACACTTCAGTTAAAATGTAATAATCACTTATTCTTCTGTTGTTTGATACTTTACATTAGTTTTGGATGATACCACAAATGTATGTATCGATCCGATACCAAGTAGTTACAGGATCATCATGTGTCCAGGGACATATTTTCTGATTTTATGAATATAATATGAATTAAAAAAAAAAGCAAATAGATTTTGTGACTGTAGAGGGGGCGTGGTCGGCGCGCCTCCTGCGGGAAGGGAGTGGGTATGGCCTGGCTTCGAAGCCCAGTTGGCAGGTGAGTAGATTGCCCAGCTGGGGCTGTTTATCAAATCACCTGTCGCCTTTATCAGCAGGGACCGAGGTCATGAGGGGAGCGGGAGGGGGGCGCGGCTGGGAGCAGAAGCACACGCACACGAGGAGCCCGAGAGAGGAAGCACGGACAAGCCTGACTGAAAAGTCCTGTGCCCTTGTGTATATGCAAATAAAAGTCTTGCTCAAACCTGTATCCCGGGCTCCAGAAGATCTGTCGGCCTCAGGAGAACCCACCACACAAAGAGACGTTCACAGTGACGATAAGAAATATAGATGTAATCATAGTAGTATCGACTAGATACGCTCTTGTACTTGGTATCATTACAGTGGATGTCAGGTGTAGATCCACCCATGGCCTGTGTTTACATTGAGATGCCCGTGAGCTGTTGTATCCTCCTACGGTGTGTAGTGAAGCATGTTTAGCTATTCCTCGTCCTGCAGTGATAATGATACATGTAAGAAACTTACTTTATTTGTCGCCATGGAGGCGAGGATTAGTGATTTAGAAGTAGCTAAACACTGCCGACTGCGGATGGATGTTAGCCGCTAGCTAGCTAGCCATGTTTTAAAGCACTGAGGGTGTTTCAGTGTTATAACTTCACCTTTATCTTTAGTTTTTAGGTCAAAATGCGTCCATTCTCCCTTTTCTGTCTACACACTGTGTCTGCTTGTAAGTACTCTGTGTGTGTGCGCTGCCGAACATGCTCCTCTGCTTGTAAAACCAGCAATGTCACGACGTGGCGGCGACGCGCCGTCATGCCTGTCAAAAATTATATTATATATTTATTTTTTAAATTAATTAATTTATTTATTTATTCATTTTTATTAGGGGTGTAAAAAAATGTCGATTTTCAGATGAATCGCAATTCTTACTTGTAAAAGAATCAAAAATCAAGAATTTTTTTATTTATTTATTCAATCCATCCTGTCCAGCCACTCAGACAAATCATATTGTTGATGTAGATGATCTACATCTGCTGTACACATTTACTTTAGAAAAGATGCGTCGAGTGAGACAACGGAGGTTGTCGTGATTTTAAAATGCAGACGAACCAGGTGGCAGCGTGCAGTAAAAAAAGGGTATTTATTGATTAAACAAACAAAACCAAAAGTGAGAGCAACAGGGAAGTGTTCTGAACCGACAGACTATGAGGGGAAACAAAAACAAAATACTGGAACATAGCAAAAACACTTACAAGTAAGGTGGAGCAGACAGCTTCCACAAAGTACGAGCGTACTTGAGCTCAGCAAGGAAGGCAGGAAGGCAGGAATAATGTCCCGACAACCAACTGGTGTCTTAATCCCGATTTACATAGTGCTAATTACCAACAGAACACAGGTGAGGGGGAAAGTGCTCAAAAACAGGTGGGGAAAACAGGAAGTGAAAAAACACAAAATAAGAGCGTGTAACACAGAGTATAAAGATTCCCATTTTACAGTCTCTTATGATGTTACAACAGGGCTAATGTTTGCATAATGCGAGCTAAAACATAAAAAACATCTACAGTGAGGATTATGATGAATCCATCATCTAAACGGCGGGTGCAAGTCTCGTGCTGAAAGATGTAAACATCCCATCAGTCGGTATAGCAATGAGAGCGAACATTGTACAGTAAGTGACTGTTTTGTTATGTTTGCATTTTTGTTTAGCACTTAGCAATAGTGCTACATGATGGCTTGGGGTTTCACGAGAAAGCGCCCAGCTTTTAAAACTTGTTGCTCATCCTCCTTATATTCAGGCTCAAAAGGATACGGCTCTGGGTCATCATTTGTGCCAAAGTAGTCCTTGTTGGCTCTAAGGAAGTCTGCCATGGTAAGTACTGGTTGTTGAAATCTATCAAAATTAGGGTGGTCCCAAAAAGGAGGGATTTTTCAAATTGACTGTGTGTCGGTTTTAAAAGTGCTCCCCCTCTGGCCAACATATGAAATAACAAGTGTGTGTAAGAAATTGAAATGCGCCCCCTTTGGCCAAAATTAATACAAAAATAAAAAAAATAAAAATTATATAGAGACATACTGTAATAACTTGAAGTAAGTAATGAAGATTAAAAACCAATTACAAACAATTTTTTTTTTAAATAAACTAAAAGGCGTACCTTGTTTATATTTGCATAGTATGTATATATTATTAATGTTGTAAATACAAATCTTTATATATCTAGAAAGGGTGGTCCTAGAGAGGTAGGCTTTTTTCGGAGGTCTCAAGAAGGTAACAAATACAAGAACGTGTGTGTGTGTGTGCGTGTGTGTGTGTGTGCGTGTGTGTGTATAAACACATTCCTTTGTACACTGATTTCAAAATCACATGCACGTGTTAGACCTCCTTTATTACCATGACACAATATTGCCCTTTAGTTCCTCTTTCCTGCCACTCCTGCTGATTCTTAACACCATACACACACACACACACACCCATACACACACACGCACACACTGTATGCACCAATAACAGTTATGATTGTGACTTTCCACCAGGTCACCGAGGCTGGAGCGCGTCCAAAGTCAACAGTAAGCACAGCACACGCAGCCTGGGGGCAATAAAACCCCATTTTGAATTGGGTCATGCGTATTTTGCCTTTCAAAAGTCTTCTGACTTGACCGATAAAGGTCTTTTCCATCAGGTTATGAGTGGACTGTAATAATAAAGTCTTTGAAAATGTGTTGTTTTTGTTGTCGTCTTCATTCTGGGTGAAGCACATAACATGTGACTGCTGACCTCATTTGCAGCCATGGATGAGGAATTGAAAACAAAACTGCGGCGAGTGAGGCCCCCCCCCCCCCCCCACACACACACACACACAGACACACACTCTTGTATTGTTACCTTCTTGAGACCTGCGAAAAATGCCTCTTTAGGATCACCCTTTCTAGATATATAAAGATTTGTATTTACAACATTAACAAAATATACATACTACGCAAATATAAAAAAGCTTGTTGTGAAAAATGAGTTGGAATTTCACAAGAAAAAGGTCACAATTTCACAAGAAAAACTTAGAATTCTGGCAGTATTATAATAAAAGTCGTAATTGTACTCTAAGCAAGTCAAAATTTTACAAGAAAAACTGAACATTTGTGCAATTCTATGATAAAAGTTGGAATATTACTCAATGACAGTCGCAATTTTACAAGAAAAGCTTAAAATGTTGGCAATTTTATGAAAAGAGTGGTAATTTTACTCGACAGAAGGTCACAATTTTATAAGAAAACTTTAACATTTTGGCAATATTATAATAATAATCAGAATTTTTACTTGGCAAAATTATGACAAAAGTCATAACTTTACTCAAAAAAGTCACTATTTTACAAGAACAACAACAATACATTGGCAATATTGTGATAAAGGTCGGAATTGTACTCAAAGCAAGTCCGAATTTTACAAGAAAAACTGAACATTTGTTCAATTTTATGATAAAAGTTGGAATTTTACTCAATAGCACTCACAATTTTACAAGAAAAGCTTAAAATGTTGGCAATTTTATGAAAAGAGTTGTAATTTTACTCGAGAAAAGGTCACCATTTTATAATAAAACTTTAAAATGTTGGCAATATCATAATAACAATCAGAATTTTTACTTGGCAAAATTATGACAAAAGTCATAACTTTACTCAAAAAAGTCACAATTTTACAAGAAAAACAAAAATAAATTGGCAATATTGTGATAAAAGTCGGAATTTTATACGACAAATTTCACCATTTTGCATTAAAAAGTATTCATTTTACATTGTACAATTTTACTAGAGAATATTGCAATATTACAGAAACAGAAATAATATGAGAAATTTTTCCCAATTTTATGAGAAAAAAGTTGACACATTGTGAGAAAAAGACTGCTTTTAGTTTGGTTTTTTTTGTTGCATTTTTTGTTTGTAATTGGTTTTTAATCTTCATTATTTACTTGAAGTTATTACAGTATGTCTATATACACATAGTTATTTATTTTTTTAAATTAATTTTGACCAAAGGGGGCACATTTAAATTTCCTACACACACTTGTTACATATGTTGGCCAGAGAGGGAGCACTTCAAATTTTTACTTACACTTATTATTCCATATGTTGACCAGAGGGGGAGCACTTTTAAAACCGACACACAGTCAATGTGAAAAATCCCTCCTTTTTGGGACCACCCTAATTTTGATAGATTTCACCACCAGGGGTGCAAATGAGACATTATATATCGGATGCAATGGTTTTCCGTATTGGTACCATGATTTATGTCTTAACTTGTTCACCGGTCCTCATATGGAAGGTACTTTTCCTTGTTGATGTCTCAAGAAGGGTAGAAATACAAGAACACACACACACACACACACACACACACACACTCACACACACACACACACACACACACACACACACACACACACACACACACACACACACACCACACCACACACACACACACACACACACCACACACCACACACACACACACACACACACACACACACACACACACACACACACACACACACACACACACACACACACACACACACACACAAACACACACACACACACACACACGTTACACCTTCCTGGGCCCCTTGTGGAATCAAAAACACATTCCACCCTCACCCAGCCCTGATTCCGAGTAGCACAGACAGCTGCGTTACTCAATGTTTTAACTCCAGGCAGTTGCGTAACACCTGCAACATGCTCTCCAACTGACACCGCAAAGTGTTGTCGTGCATTAAAATAGTGCGACTTTAACACAAACAACATGTCCTGGCGCTGGCGTCGTGTACTCACTTTTACGGGAGCCTTTCCTTGAACAAACAATATGTCTGCACATGGCCTTGTTTACTCATTGATTGCTCATAGCCAGGAAAGGGTGTATTACGGTATGTTTATGTTTATTACTTGTCGTAAAAAGTGCAAAAATCACTCAAAACAAAAAAAATCCATTACATTAAATCATTGGTAGATTCGAAATGTGCTTAATTTTAGTTACTTAAAGGCAACAAAACAAATGAGTGGTTGTTTACATCCAAAGTAATCTTGATATTACCACTACTATTTTAACTACTACTAGTACTATTACTACTACTACTACTAAGAATGATGATGAATGCACGTTGAGACCTCAGAAAAGGAAACAGAGATAATAATGGATAAAAAAAAATTAAAATATGAATAATAAATATAGCATACATGATAAAATAGCAATAATAATATTGAAAATACTATTATAATTATTATGATTAATACTTATTATTAATAGTTTTTCTGGTGGGTTTTCATGCACGTTAAGGCCTCAGAAGAGGAAATGCAGATAATAATAAGACAATCAATGAAAATATTAACCAATAAATATAACGTGTAAAATAAAGTATGCTCAAAAATATAGCATCCACGATTCCTATTAAAAATAATTATTATCGTGTTGTAACGATTCATAAGTGTGTACTTCTTTCTGCTCTTTTTCGTGATTTGTTTTAATGTTGGTATCAAGTATATTGCGTGATTAAAATATAAATTTAAATGACATTGTACAGTGTTATATGATTGTTTAATATTATTGTTATTATCATAATAATAATTATAATAATATGTATATAGTAATACTTAAAAAATATGATTTTCATTATTATTTAGAAAATATAATATAATAATTACTTTTTAAATACACCAATGGTGCAACTGGACACATCCTCAGTGATGTAACCTAGGATCACAGGGGGTTTCGAGTCTTTCAACAATCAGACCTCCTCCCCTGTGGATCTCCCCTCCTGAGCCACAGCCACCTTGATGCCACTTCTGCTGCATCTGTGGCTAACTTCATGGCCCTTCGCTGGCTGGCACATGTGATGCCAAGCATTCTGTAGGCCCTGCAGAGGGATTTGCCCACAAACCTTCGACATCCCACTTCAACGGGCCGGCACATCGCTCGCCACCCATTGCTCCGACACTCCTCCACAAGCTGAGAGTACTTTGCGCTCATCCTCTCATTGGCCACCTCCATACGGTCCTCCCAAGGCACTGTGAGCTCTAGGAGGATTACCTGCTTGGAGGCCACTGAGGTAAGCACAATATCTGGAGTTAGTGTTGTTTTGGCAACCACGTCAGGGAACTTCAACTGCTTGCCCAGATCAACTGACAGCTCCCAGTCGCATGCTGTTACCAACAGACCAGAAGAGGTGTTCCGGGCAGCCGGTGTTGACTTCTCCCCAGCTCTGATGAAAGCGGTGCTCTTCACTGGGCGGAGGCTCTTGCTGTGACTGACTCCCCTGCAGATGAAATCGGCTATGGCTTTCAGGACCTGGTCATGTCGCCAGCGGTACCGCCCTTCACCCAGGGCTTTTGGACAATAGCTTAGGATGTGCTCCAAGGTTCCTCTCCTCTGGCAGAGGGGGCACGCTGGTGTCTCCACCTTCCCCCAGGTGAAGAGGTTGGATGAACTTGGCAGCACGTCGTAGACCGCCTGGATCAAGAACTTTATCCGATGGGGTTCAGCTTTCCAGAGCTCGGTCCATGTGACCTTGCGCTCTGCTGCTTGTTCCCATCTCGTCCAGGCGCCCTGTTGGCAGGCTCGCCTTTCCTCAACTCCTGCTCGCATCTCCTCGAGGATCAGTGACCTCTTCTCTTTCCCCTGCGCCTTATCATAGCGAGATGTTCTTCTGCTACCTAAGCCAGATCTCCCCTGCGCCACTGTTCCAACCAACACCCTTTGCCGTAGCCTTGCCTCTGCGACCTCTCCACTTACGCCCCGTCCTGACTTCAATCCCAGCCTGGGCAACCTTTGGGCCACTGGACTCCCGATATTGTAGGAGCTCCCTGGACCGCGTCACCATGAACTCCTCGCTCAGGCTGCTGATGGGGAGCTTCAGCTTGTTATTGTGCCCGTATAGAGCAATGCTGCTCAGGCTTCGCGGCAGTCCCAGCCACCTGCGCAGGAACCTACTGACCCTCATCTCAAAGCCTTCCACCATTGAAATGGGGACTTCGTACACCATGAGGGGCCAGAGGATCTGAGGAAGAATCCCGTGCTGGTAAATCCAGGCCTTGAACTTGCCAGGAAGGCCAGACTTGTCCACCACGGTCAGCCAGGTCTCCAGGCCTTGGTTGGTCACATTTGTGGAGGCTGCGTCTCTCAGGCTGCAATTGAACACCTTTGCCAAGCTCTTCACAGGTTCCTCGGTGAGTGATGGTATTTTGGTGGTGCCAAGTGAGAAGCAGAACTTGCCAGTAACCTTCCCTTTCTTTAGCACAAGGGACCTCGACTTTGCCGGCTTGAAGCTCATGCAAGCCCAGGAAATCACCTCCTGAAGGCCATTCAAGATCCACCTGCAGCCTGGGACAGATGTAGTGGTCACTGTCAGGTCGTCCATAAATGCTCGGATGGGTGGCTGTCGGACTCCAGACCTGTAGAGGGGCCCTCTGCACTGAACTTCCGCAGACTTCAACAGCATGTTCATGCCGAGTGCAAAGAAGATGACTGAGATGGGACAGTGATGATCCCCTTTTCAAGCCTGTGCCAGTCGGAGGTAGTTTTTCCGGAGGAGACTCTCAGATGGAAGTTGACATAGCAGTCCAGAATGAGGTCTCTGAACTTCTTTGGGATGTGATGCTGGTTCAGTGCCTCTTCGACCAGCTTGTGGAATATGGATCCATAGGCATTTGCGAGGTCCAGCCACAGAACAGCCAAGTCCCCCTTGTTCTCCCTGGCTGCCCTTATGAGCTGAGTGACCACGCCTGTGTGCTCCAGACATCCAGATACCTCTGGGATCCCTCCTTTCTGGACTGATGTATCAATGTAGGAGTTCTTTAGGAGTTAGTCTGTCAGTCGCCTGGCAATGAGGCTGAAGAAGATCTTCCCTTCAACACTCAATTATAATATTAATAATAATTATAATTATTATAATAATAATACAAATAATAATAATAATCATAATTATTATTAGCTTATCACATCATTATTATAAAATAATAATAGATACATTAAGTCCTGAAAAATACAATAATAATAATAATTATACAATTTTTTTTTTAAATATATGTTGGTTTTAATCTAATTCATTCATCAATTAATCACACTCATCGCCAAATTCTCACAATATTTGTACAACCTTCATTGAGAGGGTGAGAGGGACCAAATATTAGAAACACATCTGAGCAGGCCCTTATCTTTGCATATGCTGATTCAATTTATCTCATCAAATTGGGCAGGGGTACCTCATATTGTGGTTTATTCTACACATTTTTACAACATTAGAAACCATTAGTAAATCAGAGGCTACTCAGGCTGAGATAACTCCTGGAAATTACTGTTTTTTAATGGTCAAAGGTATAGATGTGTGTGTCCAAGTTAAGGCCGTCTTCTTTTAATAGATTTATTACAAGGCAAGCTAGGTAATGTTTGCTGTGGTCTGGAACAACATGGCACACAAAAAACTATCTGAAATGCAGTCAGTATTACATACAGATAATGTGTCATGAGACATGCAAAATATTATATACAAAAAGGATAAAAGAAAAGGATATTAAATTAGCTCAAATATACCTACAAACGAGGCACACTGATGCAATATGTACATACAACGAGCCTAAATAGCATGTTAGCATTGATTAGCTTGCATTCATCCACTGACCAAATATGCCTGATTATCACTCCAACAAGTCATTAACAACAACAAAGCGCACCTTCGTGTATTCAAGCACAGTATAAAACGTTTGGTGGACAAAATGAGACAAAGAAGGGGTGGAAGATTTTACATGCAAACAAACTGTTGCGTCACAGTCCAGACTATGGTGAGTTCAAGAACCGCCGAAATTAGTAGGACAAAACGATGTTCACCGAATACTCTCATCAGTGAAGCATACACACAAACATATTAAACAGTGGATTTTCTAAAAATTGGGAAGGTTTGTGTCATGTTTGTCTTCAAACAAAAAACATACTGAAACAAAAAAATACATTTCCCCCATCTTTTTCCATTTTCAATCCTTTTTTAAAAAAATGCACCAGGGAGCCACTAGGGCTGTTACTGGCCTCCGGATTAGGGCTTGCAAAGATATAGTCTTATGTCAGCCAGCCTGCTTGCGGCAGGCACTGTCACGTGACTCTGCTCCGCCAACCCAACGTCAGCAGTAGTGACGTTTGATTCCATTTCACCAATCAAACAAGCACAAAGTACAGCCAAAAAGGAAGGTCAACTTTTACCTTACCAATAATTTCTCAACCATTTTAAGATCCCTGTGACTCCCTAACAATTTGCTATTGTATTTGATGCCATTCCATCGGGTGTTGTTATGTTGTACAGGGCTTACTCATCTCCTCTTTCTTCGGTAACAATTGTGAATGACCCACTTGACACTCCTGTGGGGAAACTTTGTTTTGATCAGAAAAATAACGGAAAAATCCGCAGTTTATTCCAAAATGATTGTGTGTCTGTCTCCTATGTAATTGCGCTCTGGAATAATGTTGTGAATGACATCTGCTGGGTCAAAACATGGTCTCTTCCTAACAGGTATTTACTTACCAACAAAGTCAAAGAGATTTATTTCAAAATAATTCAACGTTATTACCCTGTACAAGATACAAGAAGACTTAGACTTCCTTTTATTGTCATTCAAATTTGAACTTTACAGTACAGGTAGGAACACATTTTTGTTGCTTTAGCTCGCCATAGTGCGGGATAAAAGAGCCATAATGTGCTGATATAAATAAATAGATTACTGTACAGATAAATATATTGCACTTTTTCATATGCATCCACGTTTATACGTTAGAAGGACATTGACGTCACCTGCACCTTATGTAACATGCATCCGGAGACTGTTTACCACCTGTTTTGGACTTGTGAAAGCACTCGATCGCCTCGGCGGGGCATCTGTCGCTTCATCCTGGACAATATTCATGACAAATTTGTGCTTTGTTTTAAAGATGTGCTATTTGGAATTACACATTAGGAAAACATTTTTTTTAAAGGAATTTTACCTGTGCAACCTAATTATACTATTGGCTATACTATTTATATTCATAAATGTAAGTTTCTCAATACCCGACCTGTTTTTTGTGCCTTTAAAAAATAATTAGAAATTTACTGTACTCTGGGGTTTGGTGCCAGCAACTTGAAGGTTCCAGGTTCGATCCCCGCTTCCGCCATCTGAGTCACTGCCGTTGTGTCCTTGGGCAAGACACTTTGCCCACCTGCCCCCAGTGCCACCCACACTGGTTTAAATGTAACTTAGATATTGGGTTTCACTATGTAAAGTGCTTTGAGTCACTAGAGAAAAGCGCTATATAAATATAATACACTTCACTTCACACTTTAAAACACTTTCTACCTCTAACAAACAAAAAGCTGTGAAAACTATGATGCTGTGCTCCAAATGTGGAATATTTACGGAAATTATGTGCGCCTATGTCATACTTGCCAACCTTGAGACCTTTGAATTCGGGAGATTGGGGAGAGACAAGCAATACAAAATTGATGGATGGATGGATATATATTTTGCATTCTATTTTAGTTACTTTATTGAGTATACAACCCCTTGGCACTGTTTTGTACTGTTTTTGTACTGTTTCTGTACTTGTTTTGATTATTTTTATTTCTTTGCTTGTATGTAAATGTTACATATTATAAATAAAGGTTTATAAAAATCAAGAGAAAAAAAACAAAATACAAAGTACAGCTATAGGAAGCTGACATGATTCCCGAGCGCGGCCACCGCTGCTGCTCACTATTCCCCTCACCTCCCAGGCGGTGATCAAGGGTGATGGGTCAAATGCGCACTGCAAAAACTGAAATCTAAGTAAGATTAAATATCTCAAATAAGGGTGATATTTGCTTATTTTCTGTCTGATAAGATCATTCTTCTCACTAAGCAGACTTTATGTTACTTGTTTTAAGGGTTTTGGTCCTAAATTATCTCAGTAAGATATTACAGCTTGTAGCTGAGATTTTATGACCTATATTGAGTAAAACATGCTTGAAACTAGAATATCAACTAATGCAAAGCTGTGTCATCAACACTCACAAGTATAACACTGCTTTTTTAAAGTAATCATTTCTTATTTCAAGCATGAAAAAAAAAATCATGATGCCGAGCGCATGTCATTATGTCAAAATAATGGCACTAGCATTTACTAAGGACTGTTTTCACTGCTGGACTCTAGAAAGAGGTTCCGCAGCCTCCGAAGCAGAACCTCCGGTTTCTGTAACAGCTTCTTCCCTCAGGCCGTAAGACTCTTGAACGCATCATAAAAATCCCCTCAACTCCCCCCAAAATGGATTAACTCGCTGGAATAAAAAAGACAATATAACATACATCCATAAATGTGGACGCATGTGAAAAAGTGCAATATATTTATCTGTACAGTAACCTATTTATTTATTTATATATTTATTTATATATGCACCTTATTGCTTTTTTTTAATCCTGCACTACCATGAGCTAATGAAATGACATTTCGTTCTTATCTGTACTGTAAAGTTCAAATTTGAATGACAATAAAAATGAAGTCTAAGTCTAAGTCTAAGTCTTATTAATATTTCATTAATATTTAATATTTTTCAGCATCTTGAGCAAAAAGGTCTCTTTTTTTTTTTTTTTTAACCAAGAAAAGTGCACTTGTTATTAGTGAGAATATACTTATTTTAAGGTATTTTTGGGTTCATTGAGGTTAGCTAATTTTACTTGTTTTGGAAAGTCTTGACAAGCCGAATTTTCTTGTTCTATTGGCAGATAATTTTGCTTAGTTCAAGTAAAATGCCCCTAATTTTTGTATTTTTTTTTCTTGTTTTTGAACACTGACTTTTTGCAGTGCAGAGAATAATTTTGCCACACCTAGTGTGTGTGTGACAATCATGGGTACCGTATTTTCCCCACTATAAGGCGCACCTAAAAACCACAAATTTTCTCAAAAGCTGACAGTGCGCCTTATAATCCGGTGCGCCTTATATATGGGTTAATATTAATATTAATTTTCATAAAGTTTAGGTCTCGCAACTACGGTAAACAGCCGCCATCTTTTTTCCCCGTAGAAGAAGCGCGCGGTGCATGCTGGGATATGTGACGTTTCATTTCCATTTGTGTGTTTATGTAAAGACCCCAAAATGGCTCCTATTAAGTGTGTTGTCTGTCTAATTATAAATAATGCAGACGAGGCGTGTTAACTGAGTTCTCAACGTTTACTCACAGCGTGCTCATAACCACATTCTAACTGCCAGCACATACAACAACGCTTCTCAGGGCTACCGCGCATGCTCGTCACTATTGTTGCATGCTGGGTAGTGTAGTTGTTATATTTGCTAGCTCATAACATCACATTAAGAGACACGCTTACGCGCTTAATTCAATACTCGCCGTCATTCCGGGTGGATTGACAAAAGACCTCCAGCCGCTAGATATTGGTGTCAACAGGGCATTCGAAGCTAGACTGCTAACTGCGTGGGAACAGTGGATGACAGAAGGCGAACACACGTGACGTTCACCAAGACAGGGAGACAGCGCCGGACGACATACGCCAACATCTGCCAGTGGATCGTAAATGCCTGGGCAGATATTTCGGTCACAACTGTGGTCCGAGCTTTCCGGAAGGCAGGATTCACAGAACTGCTGGACAACAGCGACACTGACTCCGATTACTTCGACGAGACGGAGCCGGCCATTTTGGATCCCACATTCGCCCAACTTTTCAATTCGGACACCGAAAGGGAAGAATTCGAGGGATTTATGAATGAAGAATAACTTCAGAAAGTGAGCGTTATGTTTATTTTGTGTGTTGTGACATTAACGTTCGAGCAACATTATGTTGCTATTGCTCTGCACTATTTTGAATTTTACTATGTTTGTGATTGCACATTTGCGTACATTTTGGGAGTGAACAGAGTTGTTAGAACGCTGGTTTTTAATATATTATTAAAGTTTGACTGACCTATCTGACTGTTTTTTTGACATTCCTTTAGCGCAGTTAGATGCGGCTTACAACACGGGGCGGCTTATAGGTGGACAAAGTTTTGAAATATGCCGTTCATTGAAGGCGCGGCTTATAACCCAGGGCGCCTTTTGGTGCGGAAAATACGGTACTTTAACTTTAACAGGTCAGTATTTTAAAGTACATAATAAAATAGATACCTACTTGTTTAATAAGTGTCAGAATGTTCCAAAGAAGACACTTTAATTACGTGACAGGGCTGTTTGAGACACCTGCTGGACAAAAACCTACTAAATCAGTTGACTAAAAAGCAATATTTTTGTTTAACCACAAGTATCATTCAAACACATTAAAACATTACCAAGGACATCAAAAGGCAGTGGAAAGTTGTACTTATCTGTTAGACCCGGAGTGTTGAAAGTTACTAGCGTGAGCCTATTAGCATGTAGCATCATCTTCTTCTACTGTGTTGACGTCGAACATAGCTAACAAGCTGAAATGACCACAGTCGCCCCCTAGTGTACGAGAGGCGCACTGCATACGGCCATCAGTCACAATAGAGACTGATGGAAACTAGAAGTCCACATGTAGATGCAATTTATTTGACAAATCAGACTCATTCAGCACATAGAAACGAACTGAGTAGGGTTGTACGATATACCGGTATTAGTATAGTACCGCGATACTAATGAATCATATTTGGTGCAATACGGCCTCTGAAAAGTACTGGTCCCACACCCGCCTGCGCCCCCGTTGTCGGCACGTCATGACATTGCTGGTTTTACGAGCAGAGGAGCATGTTCGGCAGCGCGCACACACGGAGTACTTGCAAGCAGACACAGTGTGTAGACAGAAAAGGGAAAAACGGACGCATTTTAGCCTAAAAACTACAGATAAAGGTGAAGTTATAACATTGAAACGCTTTAAGACACGGCTAGCTCGCTAGCGGCTAACGTCCATCCGCCGTCGGCAGTGTTTTAGCTACTTCTAAATCACTAATCCTTGCCTCCGTGGCGACAAATAAAGTACGTTTCTTACACGTACCATTACCACTGCAGGACGAGGAATAGCTAAACATGCTTCACTACACACCGTAGCTCACCGGCGTCAAAATGTAAACAAACACCATTGGTCGATCTTCACCTAACATCCACTGTAATGATACCAAGTACAATAGCGTATCTAGTCAATACTACTATGATTACGTCTCGGGATGTCCGATATCTATATATATCCGATATTCCGATATTGTCCAACTCTTTAATTACCGATACCGATATCAACCGATATATACGTACAGTCATGGAATTAACACATTATTATGCCTAATTTAGACAACCAGGTATGGTGAAGATAAGGTACTTTTAAAAAAAGTTATAAAATAAAATAAGATAAATAAATCAGAAACATTTTCTTGAATAAAAAAAGAAAGTAAAACAATATAAAAACAGTTACATAGGAACTAGTAATTAATGAAAATGAGTCAAATTAACTGTTAAAGGTTAGTACTATTAGTGGACCAGCAGCACGCACAATCATGTTTGCTTACGGACTGTATCCCTTGCAGACTGTATTGATATATATTGATATATAATGTAGAAACCAGAATATTAATAACAGAAAGAAACAACCCTTTTGTGTGAATGAGTGTGAATGAGTGTAAATGGGGGAGGGAGGAAAAAACAAAACAAAAAAAACAAACAAAAAAAACAAAAAACAATACCGTTAATAAAAAAAACGATACCGATAATTTCCTATATTACATTTTACGCATTTATCGGACATCTATAATAACGTCGATATTTTTTGGCATCTTCTTTGGATTTAAAAAAAATCATATTATGTTTATAAACTCAGGAAATATGTCCCTGGACACATGAGGACTTTGAATATGACCAATGTATGATCCTGCAACTACTTGGTATCGGCTCGATACCTAAATGTGTGGTGTCATCCAAAACTAATGTAAAATATCAAACAGAAGATTAAATGATTATTACATTTTAACAGAAGTGTAGATAGAACATGTTAAAAGAGAAAGTAACCAGATATTAACAGTAAATTAACAAGCGGGTTAATAATAAATTTTTACAGTTTGTCCCTCATAATGTTGACAAAATAATAGAATGATTGTCAGCAGACTAATTAGGAGCCTTTGTTTGTTTACTTACTTCTAAAAGACTGTCACGACGTGGTTTTCGCTTACTGCAGGGTCGTTCTCCCAGGAAGGCAAACGGACGACTCCGGACAGGACTTGCAGGTAGGAACATGATTTAATTTTAAGAAACAATCAACAAGGTACAAAAACAGAAAACAACCCGAAGACAAGCGTGCCTATCGCACACGGAAGCTAAGGCAAAAACTTAGGACATGAAACTATAGACATAAACCTCACGAAACTGTGGCATGAAACAAACACGAAACTGTGGCATGAAACAACTAGCATTAACTATGGCATAGAACAAGCACGAAACTGTGGCATGAAACCAATAATGACGCCAGGACGACTGACTGGCAAAGGCAGCCTTACATAGTCCTCTGATTAGAAGCAGGTGCGCGTCCCGAACACCAGAGGCAGGTGAAAATCATAAGTAGCCATGGTAACTAAAACAAACTCAGGTGTCAAACAGGAACTAAAAGGAGTCCAAAACTAACAAAACATAACAAAAACATGATCCGAACCACGGATCATGACAAAGACAAGTTGTCTAGTATGTTCACTATTTTATTTAAGGACACAATTGCAATAATAAACATACGTTTAATGTACCCTAAGATTTTTTGTTAAAATAAAGCCAAAAATGCAATTTTTTTGTGGTCCCCTTTATTTAGAAAAGTATCGAAATACACGTTGGTAGCAGTACTAAAATATTGGTATCGGTACAACCCTACAGTCCGTATAATCTGGTTGTGCACGTTACAATAGCGCTATATTGGGTATGTTTTCAAAATGTCTCGCAACTTCTGTCCCGACAAGTCCTCCTCGGATGTGTGTCAGCCGCATGTGCCGCGATGAGATTACGGCGGGCTTAAAGGGCTTGCTTGGATTGGCTCCAGAAACACAAACAGCTACAAAAAATGGGATATTTGGGTGGAGCTGCACACCTCACCCCTCACGTCGCTTCTGGGAGTTCAGACATGATGGTTGGGGTGCAGGTGGCGATGGAACTGCGTGCTTTGCAAATTCGTCCGTTTTTGGCATGCCGTTAGCCAACGGCCTTGTGTCTCAACAGGAAGGAAGCCCACTGGGTGAACAAAACAGTCGGCTCTTTGTTTTGCTATACTCAGTCTTTGTGCCCTCTGGGCTTCCATCTTTACTCTCAGACTGTCTCCCTTTTGCAGAAAATATTTTGCATGTTTTTGCATTGGGGGGAAAGCATGTTCCCAGGGGGGCTAAATTACGCAAACACAAAGCAACAAAAGTGAAAATAATTTACAATTACGGTAACACTTTAGTATGGGGGAACGTATTCACCATTAATAAGTGTTATGATCCGCTGCCCGGATCATAGTTTGTTTACGTTTTCAGTCACGTGTGTTTTCAGCACCTTGATTTTGTTTGTTTCTGTTGCCATGACTGCAGATTGTGCTCAGCTGCCTCTGGTTAGTGTCCGGGCACTAATCAGAGGGCTATTTAGTCTTTGCCCTGGCCTCACTCGGTCTGGCTTCCTAATTTGCTGTATGCAACTGATGACGACTATTTTGATTCCTGCTAGCTTTTCACGCTATGCTATTTTTGCTTGCTAGCTCCCACGCTAGTCCCTTTGTTTTTTTGCCTTCCGTGCTATGAGCACGTTTTTGTTTGTTCCCCGTATGATTTATATCTTAAATAAATAATTTTCCTACCTGCAAGCTGTGTCCGAAGCCATCTGCATCCCTGGGAGAACAACATCCGCATCACCATGCGACCCCGTCGTTACAATAAGTTGCTTATTAACATGCAAATTAGTCAAAGTTAAAGTACCCATGATTGTCAAACACACACTAGGTGTGGCGAAATTATTCTCTGCATTTGACCCATCACCCTTGATCACACACTGGGAGGTGAGGGGAGCAGTGAGCAGCAGCGGTGGCCGCGCCAGGGAATAATTTTTGGTGATTCAACCCCCAATTCCAACCCTTCGTGACCCTTCCGTTCAACTTGTTCGGTGCGCCTGACACATTTCAGAGACTTATGGACCGGGTACTGCGGCCCCATTTGGAATATGCTGCCGCCTATCTGATTGATGTCATCATCCAGGGGAACAACTGGGCGGAGCATATGCAGAGAGTGGGGGCGGTACTCGAGTCCCTGAGGCGGGCGGGGCTCACCGCCAACCCGGTGAAGTGCGCGGTTGGCCGGAGGGAGGTACAGTATCTGGGGTACCACTTGGGGGAAGGTCAGGTGCGGCCTCAGATAGACAAAACCGAAGACAAAAAAGGAGATGAGGCGGTTTTTAAGGCTGGTGGGCTACTACCGGAGGTTCGTCCCCCGGTTTGCGGACCTGACCAGCCCACTAACTGACCTCACCCGAAAAGGTGCTCCAGATCTGGTCCAGTGGACGGAGCAGTGCCAGCAGGCATTCGAGAAGGTGAGGAAAGCACTTTGCGAGGAGCCGGTACTGCACATGCCTGATTTTTCTATCCCATTTTGTTTGCAGGCGGACGCGTCGGGCAGAGGGCTGGGAGCTGTTTTATCCCAGCAGCGAGGGGGAACCGACCACCCGATCCTATACATCAGCAGAACATTTTCGTAAAGAGAGGCCAGATATAGCACAATGGGGAGAGAGTGCCTCGCCATCCGGTGGGCGGTCGGTGCCCTCTGGTACTACCTGCTGGGACGCCCATTCAGCCTCTGCTCGGATCACAAACCCCTCCAGTATTCATATATATATATATATATATATATATATATATATATATATATATATATATATATATATATATATATATATATATATATATATATATATGTATGTGTGGGAAAAAAATCACAAGACTACTTCATCTCTACAGGCCTGTTTCATGAGGGGTTCCCTCAATCATCAGGAGATTTTAATGGAAGCATTCACATACCATGGTTTATATAGGGCACAGAGTGGG
The DNA here is from genome assembly GCF_033978685.3 of Nerophis lumbriciformis. Classification (NCBI taxonomy): domain Eukaryota; kingdom Metazoa; phylum Chordata; class Actinopteri; order Syngnathiformes; family Syngnathidae; genus Nerophis; species Nerophis lumbriciformis. Next base: position 28,807,308 of record NC_084569.2, read on the forward strand.
TAGATACAGGCTGGCGTAGGGGCGTGGTGATTGGCTCATGTGTTACCTAGGAGGTGTTTCCGTCTGTGGCGGCATGCTGATACAATTTCGCTGCGCTTGTTGAGGGATGACAGGTCTGGACGGTATATAATAAACAGTTTCTCTTTCAAGC